>NC_080721.1:2126049-2143549 GCF_019097595.1 Hemibagrus wyckioides | reverse complement strand
GCACTGTTGTTCCTGTATAAACATATACTGTCCTAAAACACTTAAAAGAATGTGTTATATTTCCTTCCAGCAGAGTTTTAGGCTGATGGTATCCTAAGTCTGTAACCTAGTGGTGATGTATTCATTAACAGAGATTCAGTCAGTCTACACTAGGTACTAATAGTTGTGGTATTAATGTAGAATATCACATTTGTCATGGATTGTGGGACAATTCCCTGCCAGAACACCAGAGGGCGATCTAGCTTATGTTGTTATGCTTCTGTTTTTTCTCCCTTTCCCCCGCCTCTGCACGCCTATTCCTTATGCCTTACTAACTACCCTGCCTATATATACCTGCTGTCTTGCTTGACTTTTGCAGAGTCCTTAGTTCACTACCTATGACTTAAGCTTGTAATGATTTTCTTTAACTAGCAGTAAACAAGGTTTTAACATCACTGGCTGTGCTACAGTGACTCGGTTAACCCTCACGCAGTACATCCGGTATAGGTTTTGGGTCATTAGACACATCCAGGCATGTTCATGTGAATTAATCAGAGCCTCTCAGCAAAGAAATTTGGATTTGCGAAAAAAAATATCTGATGCATTTCCCATTTTTGTCTATTTCGGTGTTTCTGAGCATCAGTTTATTTTATGTTCTTTAAAGCAATTCATGACCAACGAGTGGATGTTTACACATGTAACCCTGATTCAATTAGTGAGTTAAATGGTTTCTGAAACTAATGTTGTCTTCCTGTTTCCTTCCTGAACACCAATAGCAAACCTGTCAGTATGTGACCTCGTGTAAAAAAGGTCCCTACAATGTCTCACTCATCCCCAGTGAGTCTCAAGTGACTCATGCAGGATGTTGGTCCGTCTCTAAGTTCTACATAGTTATATATGTCTAGAACCATAGTTATATACATCCTGTAACATCCTGTTAGTTTCTGATGTCAATACTGCATTTATTCACTCTCAGGCGTTTCCTCACTTCTATTAAACTTTGCTTAGAGGCATGAGTTGTTACAATTTCCCTCTTTGAATTTTGCAGGGGGAAAAAACATAGATCTATACAGACGAATACTGACATCTGCCTTTAATACTCTATATGACTGACAGGACAATCCACCCCCACCCCCCCGGGGGGCCCTTGGGCAAGGGCCCCAAACCCGCCTGCTCCAAGGGCACTGCATTACGGCTGACCCTGCGCTCTGACCCTAATCCTCCAAGTATGGGATATGCGATGAAAGAATTTCACTTAGCTTAACTTGATGCAGTATATCCACTTCCTGTGTCTTTGTGGGTGACAACGAAAGTGTATGAGCCGCTTTATTTTCATCTCAGCACTTTCTGTTGTGCCGCACCCTGATTGTCACATGATGGAATAAATATGGTCTGTGCTGCAGTCTGCTTAATTCCATCCTTCTGCTGTGGCAGCGTCTGAAACCGCAAATTGTTGGAATAGTGTTATAGCTAGATATGTTTTATTCTGTCTTCTGGAGCAGGAGATTTCCAGCATTTCATTGTCTGCACTAGCAGAGGTGCATGATGGGTGTATGATCAGGCTGAGTTAACAGACCCAGTGCTCTGCTGCAGTCCAGTGGTATGCCTCCTGCTGTTTGACTGTATTATTATCATCCAATGCACCTTGAGTTATGGGCATAATCTCATTGATCTCATTAAAGGGCCAGGAGCAGCTCGTATAAGCCTCATTCACTGTAGCATCATATGATTTGTGAAGCAGACACACTTAGGAATGATTTCTATGTGGAAAACCTTCACAAACACTGCACTCATATGTAATTTCTTTAATCAAGACATTATACACCGATCAGCCATAACATTATGACCAGTGCCAGGTGAAGTGAATAATACTGAGTATCTCCTCATCATGGCACCTGTTAGTGGGTGGGATATATTAGGCAGCAAGTGAATATTTTGTCCTCAAAGTTGATGTTAGAAGCAGGAAAAATGGACAAGCGTAAGGATTTGAGCGAGTTTGACCAAAAGACCAAATTGTGATGGCTAGACCACTGGATCAGAGCATCTCCAAAACTGCAGCTCTTGTGGAGTGTTCCCGGTCTGCAGTGGTCAGTATCTATCAAAAGTGGTCCAAGGCAGGAACAGTGGTGAACCGGTGACAGGGTCATGGGCGGTCAAGGCTCATTGATGGACGTGGGGAGTGAAGGCTGGCCCGTGTGATCCGATCCAACAGACGAGCTACTGTTGCTCAGATTGCTGAAGAAGTTAGAAAGGGGTCAGAATACACAGTGCAGGACGGGTCAGGGTTCCTCTTGGTGTTCAATGTTGGAAATTTCCCCACTGTGGGAAATTTGGGGAACAGTGCCTTGATAAATATAACAAAAACAATTTTTTTTTTATTATTATTTAAATTTAATTGCTTTCATTTCTGTACTTAAATTAATTTATGCAAATATTTGACCAAAACTCAAGCCCCAAACCCTATATTTTACTTTAGAATATTTCATATTTATTTGCGTTAAATTGAGCATTATTTTAAAAGAGCTAACAAAACCAGAAAAAAAAGGAAATGACATTTATTTGAACTGATTGCGCACTAAAGTGGGGAAGTGGTTTTAAACCGGATTTGCATATTTGTCTGCACTTGATGATTTAATTTGGAGTGTTATGGATGGGTTTCAATATTACATTTTTTTTTGTGCTGGCTTTATGCCCCACGGCTATTCTTTTATGAAATGTTCTGAAAGGTCAGGGGTTTCAGGAAAGTTTTTTTGCCTCACTATCTTTGTGTTCTCAGGTGTATGGTTTGTGTGTGTGTGTGTGTGTGTGTGTGTAAGTCATTTTTGGGTTTTTTAAGGCTGATGGAAATTTAAGGCATTCACTCATTGGAGCGCTACAGTGTCGAGATTTACGTGGTTCATAAACGCTTTTGTGCATGAAACAATAAATAAAATTTTCTAAAATTATAAAAGGAATATCTTTGTGTGAATAGCTGTAAGTGGTTTGTGAAATTGTGAGTAAAAGCTGCTTATAATAAAGACATCTGCTAGCTAAATCTACTCGGTGTCATGTAAAACCTTCTTAAAATATGATTCGTTGAATTAACCAAGACTTTATGTGTGGAAATTATTACCACGCTTTTCTTGAATAAATCTAAATGAGGTTAATTTGTCTCTACAGAAATTCTATTAATTGGTCCCAGATGATTTTTTAGTGACCGTTCTTATGTATGTATTTGAAATTGAAGTCCAGAAGACAGCCTTTCTGCCTCGCTTTAAAATATTACCAGACTCCACGCTACACTAAACAGCAAAATTCATCCCTTCAATGACCACTCTAATGCTCCTTTTAATGCCAATCTTATCCGGAAATGGCTGCTGGTTTTAATTCCAGCCAAGCAGAAGCTGCATCTGCGTCTACTGAAAGCCAAAATCAGCTAAACTGGTGGAATCAGGTGTGGCTCCTGCTTGACTCCTCTGCTCTAAATTAAATTACACTATCTCTCAATTTTTGCACTTTCCGTATAAACTGCACTGGTTATCTGTCCCTTTCCATATTTCCAACCAAATTCTTAATAATAATAATCGTCACAGCCTCCATGGTCAGGTGCCAGACTTCATCACGGTACCTCAGCCTGCAGTCTTCTGTTTCTGGTCATTCAGATACATTAAAATGTACTTGGGGGAGGTTAGTGGTTAAGGTGTTGAACTGATCAGAAGTTTGTGAGTTCGAATCCCAGGTCCACCAAGCTGCCACTGCTGGGACCCTGAGCAAGACCCTTAACCCTCAATTGTATACAATAAGATAGAATGTATGTCGCTCTGGATAAGAGCATCTACCAAATGCCAGAAATGTAAATGTATTTGGATCTGAATTCCCATGCTGATGTATACGGTGTCTTCCTAACCGGACGCTTACTTTCCTGTGTGCTTTGATTTTGTTCTAGCATACAATACATCCTCTTGGCATGCTTATGGTGCTTAATTTTGTGCAACCATCTAAGTCTTTTATACAGTCACAAAGACATAGGCATAGGAACAAAGTGATGGATAACATTAGTAAGTGTATTTCTTCCTCCCTCCCTCCCTCCCTCCCTCCCTCCCTCCCTCCCTCCCTCCTTCCCTGTCTGTCTGTCTGTCTCTCTCTCTCTCTTACACACACACAGTGGTCAGTGGTCTGTATCTATCAAAAGTGATGTTTAAGACCTGTAAGTTGTGAGGTGGGGCCTCCGTGCTGCTAATCATCTTGTTAGCAGCACGCAGTTATCTGCTAATAACATCTTGATACCAGATAACACAGCACACCTTCAGGGATATAGTGGGGTCCATGCCTCGATGGGCCAGGGCTGTTTTGGCAACAAAAAGGGGGACCAACACAATATTAGGCAGGTGGTCATAATGTTATGCCTGATCAGTGTATATTTGAAATGACAATAAAAACATCTTGACTTGACTTTATTTTCTATTTCGCTCAGGTTAAGTTTCTTTTACTCTTTTTATTTCACACTTATTTTATTACAACTCTGATATTTCTGTCAGGGATTTTGTAAAACAGCAGAGAGTTTGACATAAATACAATTTCTACTTCTTCTTTTTCTTCTTCTGGTGTAATATTCAATCTCTGAATATACAGTAGATTTGTAATCGGGTGCAGTTCCTACAAGGAGGCTCTAGGGGGCACTAGGTGTGTACAGAGAGTGAAAAAAATGTGTGTGTCGGTGTGCTTGGGCTTAAAGAAAGTGGAAATGAATAGGATTCTGGAGTTCATCGTGATATCACATTCACCCATGTGTAAAAAAATAACACAGCATCCTTCATGAATTTTAACTGATGGTGTGTTTATGGCTGCACCAGAAAGAATAAACATAAAAGAAGACGTATTTTGCAGAACATTGGTTATTATGGGTGTTGTATGAAAGTATATTTGGTTAAAAGAAACAAAAAATGATAATATTTTACACATAATCCGACACGTTTTTGAGAGAAAATCCTAATGAATGTTTTTGTTTCATATAATCATTTTTGTTCATTTTTTAAATAATTCTGGAAGGCAAAGCGTCACGATATTAAGAAATATGAATCGACTACAGAACGTTCGGATCAAAGAGTCAACACAAGCAGCCCGTCACTTCTGTAGGTGTGTTTTTTGTGTCCCTGGTGCCATATCCCACACTTCTCACTGTCTGTAACTTAAATCTGATGTTTCCTCCTGTCAGATGGAGAAGTGTCCTGACAGCCTCTTCACAGTCCTCTCCATCTGTCTCTGTCACCTCTGCTTACTTTCAACCTTCTCGTCTCCTCCATCTTGCGTCTAGTGTGTTTCCTGACTAGCAGACAATAACGACTGACATCTGGATTTACGCAAAACAAACCCGCTTTACTGAAGATTCTCCTGCATTTCAGAGGCACAGAGGGAATCAACAGCGCACAAAAACTATGGGAAAAGTAGACATTAGCAGCAATATTATTACGTCATTAATAAATCCTAACATTTAACCTCCCTGTATGAAGATCTGGCAAGTTTTTAGTGAAGTTTTCTTGCACAGATATACGTATATGAGCACTGACTGGTAAAGAGAAGTGTGGAGGATAGTGTTATATTATACAGCCTGTATTTCACAGTTCTAATTAAAACACATGCAGAGGAGGTAACTCTAATATTAGGATTAAGGGTAGGTTGGGCCTCATGTACGACTCTTCCACAAAGACTGTATCTACAGCCAAAGAACAAAGACATGGGATCACTGGGAGGAATAACCTTATTTAATGTATTTCTTTCTGTAAGTGTACTCTCTCTCTCTCTCTCTCTCTCTCTATCTTTTTTCTCTCTCTTTCTGTCTCTCTCTGTCTCTCTTTTTTCTTTGTCTCTTTCTGTCTCCCCCTGTCTCTTTCTCTCTCTTTTCTCCTCTCTCTTTCTGTCTCTCTTTTTTCTGTCTGTTTTTCGCTGTCTCTCTGTCTCTCTCTGTCTCTCTCTGTCTCTCTCTCTCTCTCTCTCTCTCTCTCTCCCTCCCTCCCCTCTGTCTCTTTCTCTCTCTTTTGTCCTGTCTCTTTCTGTCTCTATGTGTCTCTCTCTGTCTTTCTTTTTTCTGTGTTTCTTTCTCTCTCTCTCTCTCTCTCTCTCTCTCTCTCTCTCTCTCTCTCTCTCTCTCTCTCTCTCCCTCCCCTCTGTCTCTTTCTCTCTCTTTTGTCCTGTCTCTTTCTGTCTCTATGTGTCTCTCTCTGTTTTTCTTTTTTCTGTTTCTTTCTTTCTCTCTCTCTCTCTCTCTCTCTGTCTCTCTCTCTCTCCCTCTCTCCCTCCCCTCTGTCTCTTTCTCTCTCTTTTGTCCTGTCTCTTTCTGTCTCTATGTGTCTCTCTCTGTCTTTCTTTTTTCTGTGTTTCTCTCTCTCTCTCTCTCTCTCTCTTTCTCTCTCTCTCTCACTCTCTCCCTCCCCTCTGTCTCTTTCTCTCTCTTTTGTCCTGTCTCTTTCTGTCTCTATGTGTCTCTCTTTGTCTTTCTTTTTTCTGTGTTTCTTTCTCTCTGTCTCTCTGTCTCTCTGTCTCTCTGTCTCTCTCTCTCTCTCTCTCTCTCACACACACACACACACACATATTATACAGTATTGATTATTCTCAGTTGAATGAAGGCACTGGCTCGTCTCAG
This sequence comes from Hemibagrus wyckioides, assembly GCF_019097595.1. Lineage (NCBI taxonomy): Eukaryota > Metazoa > Chordata > Actinopteri > Siluriformes > Bagridae > Hemibagrus > Hemibagrus wyckioides. The sequence goes on along the minus strand of NC_080721.1, from coordinate 2,136,951 downwards.
GTGTGTTACATTCCAGAACAATCTGAAAAGCTCACTGAAATGTCAATCAACACGATCAGCCTGATCAGTGCCCGGATCTTAATATTTCATGAAGATTCTACTTTGGTTCTTCCATTTATTTTTAAACTTCTTTTTATTATCAGGTTTGTGAATGTATGTAGTTATTTTCAGGAGGAATTAACTGCCAAAGGTAATGTGTGATGTGAGTACTGTACACTGCTGCTGTGGTCAAAATGTGGATGAATCAGACTGCTCCTTCATAGAAAAATGGACATATCAAAGATCTGATGTTTTTTGGCCACACTTAGACTTCTCTATGGGACTTTCTTCAAATCAAATCAGATGACTGGTTCTGCATCCTTCATGAATTTTAATCGATGGTGTGTTTGTTCTGCACCAGAAAGAATAAACATAAAAGAATCAGTCTATTAAACTTCTTAGGATTTTAAATTCTATTTTCAATTCAGACCAAAGGGTTTTTAGTAGGATTCAAATAAAGTTGTTGCAAAACATTGATTATGTCTGAAAGTATATTTGGTTAAAACAAAAGAAAAAAAATATTAAAATATTTAGTTGTACACATATTTTTGAGAAAGAAATCCTATTTTTGAGTTCACTTGGTCTTCTCTCTGGGACTCATTTCATTTCATGCTTTTTGTAGCTTTATTTATATATTTCTATATAGAATTTTAAATTTTATACATGAGTATATACTGTACTATGTATGTGTGTATATTTTTGTTTCTGTGTGTAAGATTGTGAATTTATATATTTTTATTTTAAAAAAAAATCTGATAATTAGTGGACTTCTTAAAACAGCCTAATCTAATAACCCCTGGACCACCAGCTGCTAAAGAGCCTCAAGGCATCAGTGATATTTGCTGCTTCCTTTTGGAAATGAAGGCTGAAATGTATGCAAATGTGTAGAGAGTTTATTGTGACCAAATAAAACCAAGCAAACAAATCTAAATTGTAAGAAAAAATTGTTATATATATATATATATATATATATATATATATATATATATATATATATATATATATATATATATAAAAAACAGGCAAAGGTCAGATGATTTGTAAAAGACTCGAACAGCAAAGAGCAGAGAGACAGCATGAGCTCAGAAAGCTTGAGAAGGTGTTAACAGGTATGAACATAGAGAGTGGTACATCACATACAGAGTGTGAAGGTGTGAGTGTGTCTCTTTATGAAGGGTGTGTAGGTGTGTAGGGTCTTGTTTTTTGGGAAGTGTAGTATGTGGCGGCCATGATTGTAGGTTGTGGTCAGTTTTGGGAAATGGAGTTCGACCTGACGGATGTGCATCCATGACCAGAACAAAGTGGATCACCACAACACTCAGATTAGATTATTAAGGACTAAAAACTTAACAACCTATAAAACATCAAAAATAAAGTCAAGTGACGCTGACTAGAAGCACTTGTTAAATAAGTTTTACTGTAAATTACTGTATTGTATTGAATATAAAGCAGGATATGCATGAATCTAAGTATTATCCAGCGTATGATTGTTGTTCATTGCTGCCCCTCGCTGGAGATACTGCTCCAGTGTTGTTATACAGAGCTGATGGACAACAGAATCATCTCTATCCCATCAGTAATCATTACTCTTGTTAATACTGTGATTTCACTCTGCTGAAGGTTTCTACAGTTATACAGAGACACAATGGAAAAACAAGGAAATGAATGGATCTGTCTGTACGCTGATTAATAAACAATTCAACCTGAGGATATTTTTTTGCATAATTTAGCGTTGGTGAAATCACAGTAATGTTTTTGTGGACATTTACACAACTTTAGATATTTATTATTAAAATGCTTCCCCCGAGTCGAACAGTGCTCTTCACTTCCACTGAGCAAGACTGACAACATTTTACGTTTACTAGGAATTTTACTACTTTCCTTCAATACCCTAAAAATTCTGTAAATTTCCAGAATGTTCCGCACACATCGATGTTAGCTCTGTCACAAATGTCTGCAATTTTGGTCTCATTTTTGAAAACACACTTTTGTCACATGTTTGACAACGCAATCTGAACACCAACTCTTTTTTTATTAGTTGATATTTTTCCCTTAAGTTTAGCAAAGTCTTGAGTGGCTGCATCCAGGCGTCCTGGTCAGTTTTCATTGACCTTCTTTTAGTATTGAAGTCAGAGGCATGACCACTATAATTAAGTTCCTAATAAAGCAGCAAGGATGCTAGTAATGTCCAGAAATCACTGAAATACATGTGGTTCAAGCCTTTCTGTTACTGATTCATTATTAATAATTTTGATAAAACATTTGCACACATGCAGTACAAATTGCCATTTAATGGCCAAATGATCATATACACCGGTCAGGTTTAACATTATTCAACATAACAACATATTTAACATAACAACATTCAAGCAGTGACCGGTGAAGTGAATAAGACTGAGTATCTCCTCATCATGGCACCTGTTAGTGGGTGGGATATATTAGGCAGCAAGTCAACATTTTGTCCTCAAAGTTGATGTTAGAAGCAGGAAAAATGGACAAGCGTAAGGATTTGAGCGAGTTTGACCAAAAGGGCAAAATTGTGATGGCTAGACCACTGGATCAGAGCATCTCCAAAACTGCAGCTCCTGTCGGGTGTCCCTGGTCTGTAGTGGTAGGTATCTATCAAAAGTCCTGTAAGTTGTGAGGATATGGGCCCAGTCCAAAGACGTGGTATTCTGGCTGTCACCTCTAATTTGTCTGCTATGTGTTCGTGTCCTATGATGTATTGTCCAGCACCTTGTATCCTGTGTCCCCTGTGATAGGCTCTGAACTCCCCAAGTGCTACAGAAAATGGATGGATGATCATATTTAACCTTCCTTGTTGCCTTTTTTTTTAAATAAGCACACAGAAGATTACTATAGGCTCTAAACCAGCAAAAACATTATTAAGGCCGTCAGTTTTTAGACAGAGAAGCAGAAATAGTGTTTGGAAAGAACCCAAACTAGCAACCAGAGGCAGAAAAGAAGCACTTTTACTTGAAGCAGATTTCTGAGTGAAGGATGCTGTTGAAGGAATCAAGGTCTCACTGGCAACCCACACTGGCGAAGGATATCAGCTGTTATATCTGTCTATTAACCCGATCTGATCCTGACATCTGATCATGGTCTGACACCATGACCTGGTTAAAGTTTCATCGTCACTGATTCATAAATGTGACCCTAAAATACATAATATAGTTTTGAATAAGTATACATATGGTATTGTGGGTAAAAAAACAATATTACATTTTGTTTAAATCTCCATTTTGGGAGATTACTCCACTACTACTACACTACTAGGACTGATTATTATTATTATTATTATTATTATTATTATTATTATCCTCAGAAGTTACATCAGCACTTGCATGGACACTAAATGTTACCACATCGTGATATAAGATCATCTGATTAAACTGCAGCTTCAAGGTGTTTCAGAATTAAGTGCTGACACGTCCGTCTTCATTTACGTAAAGATCTGATAATTAAAAAACCCATTGCAGCAAGACTTCTTAGAAATTCAATTGACTGAAACATTTCAAATTGTTATGCAAGGCCATAGAATTTCATTTCGAACCCTTTTTAAAAAAAAAAAAGTGTGACGTCTACCTCTCAGGAATTCATAATCACTCTAAAAAGCTTCCAGTGTCTCCTTCTCCTACCTACATTACCACACCATCCTGAAGACTGAAGTATAAATATATAATTCCTGTCTTTATGGGTGGTTTGGAAAAACCAATGGTGGTTTCATTAAACTGGAACATTTTAAAGGCGGGAAAAAACCCAGAGAGACTGCTGCCTTTATTGCATGAAATCTACTTTATTAATGGCCAAAGTCTTCTATCCTGACAAATGCTGATAAGTCTAGTCCTTTTCAGTTACACTAAACTGTGCCGCAGGGTGACCCACTATCTCCTTTACGTTCTGATATTTCTCTAGAGCCACTGGCAGCAGGAATTCATCCATGCCTTTGTGGAAAGACTTCACAATGGTTGCTTTTCCAATATTTTTGGAAAAATGCCAGCAGTCTTTTTAAAGCTGTTAGATGTGTTTAAAATTGTTTGTTTGCGCCTACAGAACACGCTACAACCAAAGCTAATTTGCATACTGTGACTGGACGTTCCATCTCAGACAAATGCCAGGGTTCTCACCTATTGTCATTCCTGGCATTCCTGACAAGTCCTTGCTTGATATGGTTCCACTATGGCTGACAGCCGAGGTCATGACAATGTCAAAATGCTCTCCTCCAGCTCTACTATTATCTAGTGGATAACTATCTACTCGGGCAAGAATTTTCTACTAGAAGATTCTAAATCAGATAAGGGCTTTCCACCAGTTTTATATAGGTGACCTTTATATAGACAACTTGGGGTTCTTCATCAAATGATCACATGTCTACTGCTTAGTTGTGCATTACTGTAAGGAAAATATTTCACAATTACCAGTTATTTTGGTTATTATTTTGTCGCTGCCTTCTGCTGTATTACCTGTGATATCAACACTCTCATCTAAGTGATGAGTTAAGTGGCCTCTAATTATATCTCTGAATATGTTATCTAGACTACAGCACTGTAGCATGAACTTAATATATTTTCTATTTTTCAGTAATATTTAATGATGATTTACAAACAGCTCCAAACCCTAATGCGCAAAGGTTTGTAAGAGAACTGACCGTTACAGCACACGTGCTTGTTGAACATCCCATTCCAGACTCAGTAATCATTTAGCTGTTATAATAGCCTCCACTCTTCTGGGAAGGCATACGATTAGATGTTCACAGCCACTTTATTTGTGTCTGTGGGGATTAGTGATCATTCAGCTACAAGAGCGTTAGTGAGATCAGACTCTGATGTTGTAAGAGTGAGGAGGTCTGGGGATCAGTCGGTGTTCCAGTTCATCCCAAAGGTGTTCAGTGGGGTTGAGGTCAGAGTCAGGAGCTCTCTGCAGGACACTCCAGTTCTTCCACTTAACACTCAACCTTAACCTCTACACCATGTCTTCATGGAGCTCTCTGCTTTGTGCACAGGGGCATCGTCTTGCTGGAACAGGGTTCGAGTATCTTAGTCGTAGGGAAATTATAACGTTACAGCATACAGAGTTAGTACCTGTCGTTGCCATCGACGGGTGTGTTGGGAAGTGGTAGCTTAGTGATTAAGATTTTGGAACGTTGTGATTTTGAATCCCAGGTCCACCAAGCTGCCACTGCTGGGTCCCTGAACAAGGCCTTTAACCATCAGTTGTATAAAATGAGAAAAGTAGTTCTGGATAAGGGCGTCTACCAAATGGCAAAAATGTAAATGATGGTCAGATGTCCACAAACTTTTTGCCATATTTTGTGTGTGTTTACTAGCTCATCATTGACCATAGTACTGGTCAGCCTTAGCACACAGCGAATTTCATCAGCCAGTGGCATCAGAATATTCCTGGATATACTGGACAACTAGCTCCTTTGTAGCCCACCAAAGAACAGGCCATTTGAGACGTGTCACACACATCCCTAATAGAGACGTTATAGTATTGGTTATAGTAATGTTGGTGAAGCGATTCTGAGGGCATAAACCACTAATGAACCCTCTAAAGTTATTACAGTTACTAATTGTGGTACTGAAGCCATTCTATAGGACAATAAATTATTCATAGATGGAATCTTAGAGCAGTAAATATTAAAGCACCCTCTAGCAAATACATAAGTAACTGTGAGAAATTTGCATCTGTGTGGGTTGGCTACAAGAACCAAGGATGGCTGTGTTCACAGTTAGGGCTGAGAATTGTGGCTTCCTAACCGCTTTGTCCACCAAAATGTATTCATAAATTAATTTTACTTAAGGACAATGTTACAGTGGGTAAAAGTCTACGGTTTTTAGTTTGTGTTTGTGTATCCGGCGAACACTCTTCAACCACAGGAAGCAGCAGGTGGTAATGAGATATTGACCAAAGTCCGCCTTTAAGGTGACCCTTTCTCAGTTTCAGTAATTTACAAAATGTGTCACTCTGATAAATGTGTCAGGTCCAATAACACAGAAAGAAATGCTGTTAATCTATAGGAACAGTCAGAGGAGCTTGCAAATGGGGAAAGAGCACATGTCAAATCCTTCACTGGAAAGTTCTTAACAAGGCATGATAGCAACCCCAGATATCAATCCATCAATCTCAGCCTGGATGCCTCTGGCAAACAGAGAGACAAAAGAAGAGAAAAAACATGGAAATGGAAATGATATGGAAATGATATATAACATATTACATATGCAGTTGCTCCTCTGTCCCAGCCCTCTTACACAGTTATGGCCACTTGCATGCCCTGGAAGAATAATAAAGATCTTCAAGTGCATGGAGGTCACAGGTGCAAGGAGGTAGATGCTAATACATTGCTAATGCTGAATCCATTCTTGCATGATGTTAATTCTAATTAATGAGGGTAAAAAGGCTGGGAGCAAACAGTGTCCAACAATAGAAACTCAGCTCTGTGGAAAAATAGAAGGTTCCAACATGTCTAATTTTTCTGAAATCACAAAGGAGCATTAACTCTTGTGCTTTAGTGTCTTCCAGACTGCTACAGGCTAATGGCACAGTAGTGTCTGTGACAGACAGACAGACAGACAGACTAGACTAGTTGAGTGACAAAAATAGCCAAGGGCTGTGTTGTTTAGGGCTGTGTTGTGACTAGAAATTAGAGTAGATGATTCAAAATAATTGGCTAAAATACAAAAAAGAGAGCAAAAATTAACAACCGTTCTCTCGTATCAGTGTTCATCAGTCTGTTTGATGACATTTGAGCTGAGGCTTTCTCAGTGACCTTCACAGTTATCCTTGGCCTATTATATATATTTCCTAAACTTTTTTTTCTCCACTTAGTACAAAAATAAACTTTTTATGTTTCTGTACAAGAAAGAAAGAATATCCTTGGTGAAACTTTTGATGCCAATCTTTTGAATCTCATGTAGACATTACTAGAGCAGCTTTTCTCCAGCTCAAAAACATTACTAAACCACATAGCAGGTAAAATAAAATAACATTGTATGATATTGCATGCTGCAGAAACATGTTTATTGCTTTATTATCTATAAATTGGACATTTTTGTCTAGATCAGGATTGTCCGGTCTTATCCGGAAATGGCCATGGTGATTCAGATGGAATCAGGTGAATTGATTGGGATGAAAACCTGAACCCACCCTGGCTCTTTGCGGATAAGATTGGATACCCATGGTCTAGACGTCCTGGGAGATGCATAAACAGGCTCCAGTTAATCCAGAACGCATTAGTCCTTACTAGAACCTGACTAGAGTCTACCAGTAAAATATTGCTCTAATTATAATATACTGCTAATGTGTAAAACACTAAATGGCTTCAGCTCAGAGCTCCTGAGTAAACATTTAGTCTATTATGATCCATCACATCTGCATGGTCCACAGCACAGGGCATGGCTTTTCTTACAAAGCCTCCTGGCTGAGGAATGGACATAGACAGTGGTGCAGTAAACAGACATATTCTCAGCGGAAGAGAGAATATTCCCTCTAATGGTCAAGACTCTTCCAGTCCAGCCTTGCTATTACATTAAATAGCTTTTCTCTAAAGGTCTAAAGTGCAACACTGGGGGTTTCGTGATCATCTGGAGTTATAATAACATGAGATGCTTTGATACTCTTAACTGCATTGAATAAAATGAAATAGATTAATATACAGTAAAATAATGAAGCATGAAAAAATATCTACTGTTCCATACAGCGCTGTCAGACAGAGTGATGAATATCAGCACTCGTGAATTGCCTCTTGTCTTATCATATTAGTCACCGAGAACTGTATATATTTTCTTCCTTCATTTAATTAATTATTCATTCATACATCTTCAGTAAGCGTGTTATATTAATCAGGGCAGCAGCGTTTCAGGAGTCTCTCCCGGGAACACTAGGAGTCATGGTGGGAATACGTACAGCATGACTGGGATGAGATCTGATAGCTTAGTGGTTAAGGTGTTGGATTACTGAGTGGAAGGTTGTGAGTTTGAATCTCAGGTCCACCAAGCTGCTGCTGCTGGACCCCTGGGCAAAGCCACCAACCCTCATTTGCATAAAGAGTTGCTCTGGATAAGGGCATCTGCCAAATGCTGTAAATGTAAATGTGGTCCATCACAAGGCACAGTGCACACACTTCAACAAACACACACATTCATACCCAGGGCAATTTAGAGAAGCAAATCCACCCACCACCATTCATATAGGAGCAAACCAGTAAACCCACTGGAACCAGGGACCCTGGAGCTGTGAGGTATCAGTGCTCCCTGCTGAAACAACCTGTTACTGTATTTGGGTTAACAAATAAATAGTCTGCAGAGATATGGCTATCTTGCAGGGTTTTTTTCTATCCTTCTTTAGCCCCAATTTTGTCAAGTAGTGCTTTGTTTGTTTTTGGGAATATTTTATGTCCCTGTGGTTCTCCCCACTAGTGATACTTGGACCTCTGTGTGCTTTAACGAAGCAGTAATATGAAGCATTAAACAATAAAAAAGACGTGTGAAGTAAACTTTAACATTTTCCTTATTTTATTCTGCCTCCATGAGGCTGTTACCTTAATAGGCGAGTTAGCTCACCGGAGTTTCCTGTGCTAATAAGGTATTCCTGTGCAGCTGTAGATTTTTATTGTGCCTTGTAACTATCTCCCTTGATTCATTTTTAAATATATTTATTTATTTTACACTTTGACCACTGGGTGTCTCTAATTCAATGAGACAATAAAACAGCTTTGATAAGCACTAAATTGTTATTAGCCATTGCTAATTATCTGCATATTCCTGTACAGTATTGCATATCCGGAATATCAGTGTAGGCCGACTTCAATTTTAATTTTTTTTTTAAATCAGATTTATTTTATGTGATTGGGATTTAAATGCTTCAAATGGAACCTAAATGAAACAGATTATAGAAAATTCATAGTTCACCACTTCCACGTTGTTCACATTTTCAATACTGTTCCTAGTAAAATAAACACTATGATTGTTCTTCAATCAGACTTTCCTGTGTGTTTACAGGCCTTACAGAATCTTCTTGATGTTTCAGTTTTCATGATTAATTTTGCTAAAAAAAATCCATATGTTACGTAAAAGGCATTGTCACAAATCAGATATTTATATACATACATAAATTCATCATATACATTTTTCATGCATTAATTTATTTTGCATGAATAAGTCAAAGGTAATGATGTAGGTGAGGAGAAACTCCCTGAGATGATATGAGGAAGAAACCTTGAGAGGAACCAGACTCAGAAGGAAACCTCATCCTCATCTGGGTGACACCAGAGAGTGGGATTATAAATCATTATAAACACTAGAGAGTGTGATTATAAATCATTATAAACACAGAGAGTGTGATTATAAATCATTATAAACACAGAGAGTGTGATTATAAATCATTATAAACACAGAGAGTGTGATTATAAATCATTATAAACACAGAGAGTGTGATTATAAATCATTATAAACACAGAGAGTGTGATTATAAATCATTCTAGACACCAGAGTGTGATTATAAATCATTATAAAGACAGAGAGTGTGATTATAAATCATTATAAACGCAGAGAGTGTGATTATAAATCATTCTAGACACCAGAGTGGGATTATAAATCATTATAAACACAGAGAGTGGGATTATAAATCATTATAAACACAGAGAGTGTGATTATAAATCATTCTAGACACCAGAGTGGGATTATAAATCATTATAAACACAGAGAGTGGGATTATAAATCATTATAAACACAGAGAGTGGGATTATAAATCATTATAAACACAGAGAGTGTGATTATAAATCATTATAAACACAGAGAGTGTGATTATAAATCATTATAAACAGAGAGAGTGTGATTATAAATCATTCTAGACACCAGAGTGGGATTATAAATCATTATAAACACAGAGAGTGGGATTATAAATCATTATAAACACAGAGAGTGTGATTATAAATCATTATAAACACAGAGAGTGTGATTATAAATCATTATAAACAGAGAGAGTGTGATTATAAATCATTATAAACACAGAGAGTGTGATTATAAATCATTCTAGACACCAGAGTGTGATTATAAATCATTATAAACACAGAGAGTGTGATTATAAATCATTCTAGACACCAGAGTGTGATTATAAATCATTATAAACACAGAGAGTGTGATTATAAATCATTCTAGACACCAGAGTGTGATTATAAATCATTATAAACACAGAGAGTGTGATTATAAATCATTCTAGACACCAGAGTGTGATTATAAATCATTATAAACACAGAGAGTGGGATTATAAATCATTCTAGACACCAGAGTGGGATTATAAATCATTATAAACACAGAGAGTGTGATTATAAATCATTATAAACACAGAGAGTGTGATTATAAATCATTATAAACACAGAGAGTGTGATTATAAATCATTATAAACACAGAGTGTGATTATAAATCATTATAAACACAGAGAGTGGGATTATAAATCATTATAAACACAGAGAGTGGGATTATAAATCATTATAAACACTGAGAGTGTGATTATAAATCATTATAAACACTGAGAGTGTGATTATAAATCATTATAAACACAGAGAGTGTGATTATAAATCATTATAAACACTGAGAGTGTGATTATAAATCATTATAAACACAGAGAGTGTGATTATAAATCATTATAAACACTGAGAGTGTGATTATAAATCATTATAAACACAGAGAGTGTGATTATAAATCATTATAAACACAGAGAGTGGGATTATAAATCATTATAAACACAGAGAGTGTGATTATAAATCATTATAAACACAGAGAGTGTGATTATAAATCATTATAAACACTGAGAGTGTGATTATAAATCATTATAAACACAGAGAGTGTGATTATAAATCAT
>NC_080721.1:1878549-2118549 GCF_019097595.1 Hemibagrus wyckioides | reverse complement strand
TTTGCTGCCAAAACAGCCCTGACCTGTCCTCTGGGCATGGACTCCACTAGATCCCTGAAGGTATACTGTTGTATCTGGCATCAAGATGCAGCAGATCCTTTATATCCTGTAAGTTGTGAGGTGGGGCCTGATCCAGTGGTCTAGCCATCACAATTTGGCCCTTCATCAAACTCGCTCAAATCCTTACACTTGACCATTTTTCCTGCTTCTAACATCAACTTTGAGGACAAAATGTTGACTTGCTGCCTAATATATCCCCCCCACTAACAGGTGCCATGATGAGGAGATAGTCAGTGTTATTCACTTCACCGGTCACTGCTCACAGTGTTATACCTGATCAATGTATTAAACTTACAGCAAACTGTCAGAGTGGAATGAGAATTATTATTACTACTAGCTATGCTGCAAGAAAAATGGACTAATCCAAGGTCATAATCGCACTGAGACATGACATGATTTTGGCTCCATATGCAAACAACTCACTTATTAACTCTGAGTCCCTGTTTAGGTCTAAAATCTGCTTTTTTATTGAATTCTCACAAGACATGCTTAAATTAACCCTGAACATGGCCTTGTACTTTGCAAAAGAGATTGCTCAGCTGAAATCAATGGTCCAGGAGCTGTGACTGTGTAAAGAGACCAACAAACCTCTCATCATTCTGATGATGACCTATCAGCTGAGTCACTACATTTAATTCCACCAATTTTGGCAAACCCTTTTATAGCTGGATTGTACACCTAGCTGCCCCTTTGTCCAAAGAAACCCTGGATAGGAGCATGGAGGTTTCAGAAACACAAAGCCAGGACTGCAAGACAAACTCAGCATGGGGCTTTTAGGGCATCACACCCTGGTCCCACTTATAGGGGACTTGCACATGGCTTTTGGCTGCATCTGGTGTATTTTGTGTCATACAAAAGAAAACACTACAGCTCAAAACCTGGGGTTCTATTCAACTGTCGAACAGGTCAGTTTGATGGATGTACACAAAACTTGATCTCCAGTTCAGGACAAAATTCTGAGGAAAGGGACAGGTTCAGGAATTGTCTAGTTTTGGAGATGGGGGGGGGCATGGGGCAGTATTGTAGCATTTGTATAAGTCAAATCAGTCAGAAATTTTGTATATTCCATCAAGCTAGTCTTTAACTTAATAATAGCTAATAATGCTACCAATCAGCTTTCAGCTTTGACAGGGTTCTTTGTCATTATCACAGAACCTGAAAGATATCCATATGTAGACCCTCTAGTATTTTATGTAATGTCACATGAATTGGTCAAAAGAAGTTAAATTCCAATTTTAGTTTTAAAATGGGTTTTCTTTTGACGAAATTTTTTGTTGCTTTTTCAAGAAGGGTTCAGTTACAAATAAGCATCTGTGGCTTTATCCTAATGAAAGTCTAAAGACCCAATTAAAGAAATCTAGCTAGCAGTGGAGCACCTGGTGGCATTCACTGGTACAGGTGGCTTTTTTCTGTCTTGTAGTCTTCACCTGCTCCAGTTCCAGCTCCTTGGGGCATGTCCCCAAAACTGGCACTCTGGACTTGTTTTTTTTCCTACGTTTCCTAACCAACATCTCATTAGCAGTTAGTCCTCCTTTCACCCATTTACAAATTCTCTGGACAAATTGACCAGATTTCCAGAAATTGTTATGGAAAATGGGTCCTGCTGCAGCAAGGCCCGGAATGTGACATACACAGTGTTGGCTAAGGGGCTACTGACATCAGCTTCATATCAAGGAGACACATAGGCTGGGATTCATGAGGAATTTCCTTGGATCAGTCACAAAATACAATTCTGTGGCACACCTTTAACCAAGGGAAAGTAAGTGGTGAGTAGTCAAATGTTACACTATCCCACCCACATTTGTAGTATTATAGCTAGTGCATATTAAGTGATGCAAAGACACAAATGTTGATACTGAAGGGACTCTGGGAAATGTCTAACTCAGCCATGAAAATGCATTGGTTCCCCAGATGCTGGCACTTCCCCGAAACCTTTTATTATCCCGACTAAACTCCCAAGCCTGGCCTCTTCATGTGGCAAAAGATTTTCTTCCATACTGCTTCTACTACTAGCTTCCCAGTCCTACTTGAAGCATGTATTAATGCTAGTGGATTACACAATTCAGTACCCAAAAAACTGCTCCTCTTTGCAACATCTCAGCACACAGCACTCTGAAGTGAAGGCACTCTGCCAAGTTGGAATCGCAAAAGAGATTCTGAGGACCAGAGTACGTATGTCACACACACTTTGTGAACTTTGTGATTCAAATGAGAGTTTACCATCTGCAAACAGCTGGTCTGGTTGGATGGTTTAATCAAACTCTAAAAAATATTATTTTTAACTTTGCCCATGTTGACAATGGAGAGAGATGCTGGGACCAGAGGTAAACAAAATATCTGCCTCAATTTACAAGAGTCCCCTGTGGAAACCACCCCTCTCCTTCAGAACCCCCCATCATGTTTTACAGGGTTGATTAGTAATTCTTACTTCGTTACCATTAACCCAGAGCTCAGATGTGCTCCTAAGGTTTGCGCAAGGTAGCTCGAGTGCAAGATCTGGTTTCAAGACCCAGCACCACCAAGCTGCCAACATTGGGCCCTTGAGCAAGGCCCCCAACCCACCTCCCTGCTTCAGGGGTGCTGAATAATGGCTGACCCTGTGCTCTGATTCCAACCCTCAAAGAATGGGATATGCAAAGAAAGAATTTCACTGTGCAATAATGTATATGTTACAAATAAAGGCTACTAAACTTAACTCTAGCATCAGTATACTGCCTTATCTATATGACCTCCTCCTTTGTCTACTCGCAAAGAGCAGCAATGGGGCTGGAGAGTTCCTACGAAGACCATATATTTGACCGTCATGAGAGTGGACTCATTAAGAATGCTAGACACCTTATTTCGCCAGTGTGTGGTGAATATCATCAAGCTTGCCAATGAGCTTCAGCCAGGCTGCTTGGAATCTTGATTACAACTGCATCAGGGTCATTAATGTATAAGCATTTTTAAAAGGGCAACTTTTAAATAATGTGGGAAAATCAGATGAAAACTTTTCTTTCTTATTTAGCATTTTGTTTATTTCAATAAGTGACACAAAAGTGTAACATTTTTCCACGTAGCCTTTAAAAATGTAAAATAATCATAATAATCTAATTCATGTCACACTTTCACTGGTTTCATTTCACACTCTAATGTAAACAAAAAATTTTATCAGTATTAACTAGCCATGGTCTTAAAAATAATCATGTGGTGTGACCAGGCTTCTTCTCCAAATGAAATACTATATCCTTAATGTGCCTGTATGATTTTTTTTTTTTGCTTTATTACAAGTTCAATAACATCTGTACACAAAAATACATGCATTATTTATGAATTTCTGTGAGTCATGAGCTTACACCAACCACTTAAATAGGACCCTGCTCGTTTATTCAAGAAGACCACATAGGGTTCCATTCCCGTCAGCCGAGAACAGGAAATCTGGGCATACAGTGGGCAAAAAAACTGGACAGTCGAAACCTTTATGGTTTTAATCAGCCTTAAGATTATGTGCTTTGCCTTCATATGGATGCTGTGCACTTTTTCTTCTTCTTCTTCTGTTAATTGAGGGATTTGTTTATGACTGTGCACGGACTTGGCCAGCTTCCATTCGTTTCTTTTGTCGTAACTGAATGATTTGTTTTAATGTTCTTCATATATAAGTTTGTGTTATTTTTCATATTCGTTAATGCCGATAATACAAAATGTTTTACAAAATGTTCAGTTGCTGACTTAGAATTAGGATAGATTTTGGAATGTGCAGTAATCCATGTATATTTTGGTGTAAAATGTATACACACTCAGGAGCACGAGTAGGATATGAAAGGTTTTTTGCAGGATATGAAAGTTTTTGCAAAATGAAAGAATTTTCTTGAATACCAGATTTGTTGTGTAAATACTCCTACAAACGAATTATCAGTAAATCCGTTCAGCTTGATAAATGAGGGCCAGTGTTGGCAGATCCAGGTTTTTCAGGTTATCCGGTGCTAGACATTGCTTCTGTCTTGGTTAGAAAGGGTGGAATAACCACTAGAAACACATGTGACTGGGATTCTCTGAACCATGTGGTCCATTGATTTGTTATAAAATTTATTTACATCACTGTCTTGGCAGCATCTCGGCACAGATGGAAGCAAGTGCAGATTTTTTTTAATTATTAAAACCAATACAACAGGCAAACAAAAGGGATGGGCAATACTGAGAAAGGCAGGCAAATGGTCAAGCAATTAGACATGAACTAGTCAAGGCTAACGCGGCAAATGTAGGGAAGCTGTAATCTAAAGTCTAATTAAAACAGGCAGAGAACAAAGGCTTGGAATCATCAGAAACACAATGCATGTTTGTCAGTGCGGATTACTGAAGTTCAACTCAGTTCAATTCCATTTTATTTATACAGCGCTTTTAACAATAGACATTGTCACAAAGCAGCTTTACAAGAATCGATATATATTTAAATGCATCCCTAAGGGACAAGCCAGAGGTGAGCGTAGTGAAGAAAAACTCCCTGAGGCAACATGAGGAAGACACCAGACTCAAAACTGAACCTTCTCTTCTAAGTGACACCAAATAGTAAATAATGAATACATATTGAAAAATACATAATATAACATTTTCTCTTCTATAACTGTAAACTATATAGTCAAGCAGTGGTATGTGTGTTATTTGCATCAGTGTTATTTACATTAACTTTAAATTTATAGTATAAAAGTAAAGTTGTATGATTAAGGTATTTTTAGCAAGTCTGTAACTGAGATCAGAGAGAGAGAGAGAGAGAGAGAGAGAGAGAGAGAGAGAGATGATTAAAAGGAAAAAATAAGTAGTGACCAGTTGTAATCAGATAGGAGCTTGACTGGAGGTCATGTGATACGGTTGTGGGTTGAGGGTCATGGAAATTGTATTCTGTATTTACAAAGTTGTAACTAATAGAGATTTAGTCTTCCTTGTAAATGCTTAATTTTACTGTTTTGAAATTAAACAGCTTCTCTCCTACCAGTGAGAATAAAGGGGAGTAAAAAAATTTGCTGTGCACTTTTCTTATTAATTTTTAAAGACAGTTTAAAAAGTAATTGTGTAAGCAGTGGCATTGTGTCCCAGTGTGAATGCTTGTCTGTGTTTACATGGGCCTCCTGTCAGTCTTTTTATAGGCACCAATCAACGCCCCTTCATTCCGCCCATCTCAATCTGTTGACATGACAGAATCCGGTAAGCATCCTGTACCACCAGATACAAAAGCTGTACTAAAATGGTAGTGGTTTTTGACAAGATGGAGCAATTTATTACTGGTTAAAGCAAATGAATCTAAGCAGTGCCGCTACTGGACAGATATAGTGCATAAACACAATCTATAAAGTGTTGAACTGTGTATTGCTTCGAGAGCCAGGTCTTTTAGAAAAACCTCTTTCATGGAAATGGAGGTAATGCTAGCTAACTCCCATGCAACCATTTAACTAGCAAACAGTGGTAGTGACAGTCGGCTGAGAAACTCAGGGGAGCTCATTATAAAGAAAAACTGGACAGAGAAGGCACTCTTGAGCATTCTCACAAATCAGAATAACCTGAATTTCACAGGGTTTTAGTGTTATAAATGAGTGGACAAACCCACAGGTCAGGGTGAAATGCTAGCAACAAGAAACATGGGAGTTTGATGCCTTCTTAGCAAAAATACCATTGTTCCAAAAGTACATTACAAAACATGCAAAAAAAAACCCCTATAATATAAATATAAATATATAAATCCTTTAATAGTTTAATAGTTTAACAAAAAAGTCTATTTCTTTTTTTTCTTCTCTCTCTCTCTCTCTCTCTTACTATTTTCAAGCTTCAACTGGTTTCTTTTTTTATATATATATTGATATATTTGCTTATATCAAGCATTTATTTTTGGAAATAAGCAAAATTAGTTATAAGGAATAAGACTTCTTCTTCTTCTTTCGGCTTTTCCCTTCAGGAGTCTCCACAGCGAATCATCTCTCTCCACCTATCCCTATCTATCTTCTGCATCCTCAACACTTGCATCCACTAGCTTCATATCCTCATTTATTACATCCATATACCTCCTCTTTGGCCTTCCTCTTTGCCTCCTGCCTGGCAGCTCCATGTCCAACATTCTCCTACCAATATACTCACTCTCCCTCCTCTGGACATGTCCAAACCATCTTAATCTGGTCTCCCTAACTTTGTCCCCCGAACGTCCAACATGAACTGTCCCTCTGATGCACTCGTTCCTAATCCTGTCTCTGTCTCAGTGATACTGTCTCTAAACCATACAGCATGGCCGGTCTCACCCCTGTCCTGTACACCTTCCCTTTGATTCTCGCTGATATTTTTCCATCACACAGAACTCCCGACACCTTTCTCCACCCATTCCAACCTGCCTGCACTCGCTTCTTTACCTCTTTCCCACACTCTCCATTACTCTGGACTGTTGACCCCAAGTACTTAAACTCCTGTACCTTCTTCACCTCTTCACCCTGTAATCTTACTGTTCCACTTCCCTCCCTGTCATTCACACACATGTACTCAGTCTTACAACGACTTACTTTCATTCCTCTTCTCTCCAGCGCAAACCTCCACCTCTCCAGGTTTTCCTCCACCTGCTCTCTGCTCTCACTAACATCATTGTCCAAGGAGACTCCTCTGACAGCTGGTCCATCACCATAGCAAACAGGAAGGGGCTCAGAGCCGATCCCTGATGAAGTCCCACCTCCACTTGGAACTCCTCTGTCTGACCTACAGCACACCTCACCACTGTCCTGCTTATACATGTCCTGCACCACTCTGACATGCTTCTCTGAAGGAATAAGACTTTTAAAGCATGAACAATGAGTAAATATGTCTAAATATAGGCTTAATGGCCTTATATTTGTAACTTTTCCATTATTCAGCAGGTCTTCATGGCTGAGACATTTTTCGAAGTGTACCTGGAAAACATGCTTACTCAACAGGTCACTCTGGACAAGTGAAATGTAATGGAATGTCATAAAGTGCATTAAGCTGACACCTAACATGGAGAGAGCAATACTGTAGCTCTCTAAAAGAAAGCACATCCACCCTGATATAAGCTTTATAGAAGTCAAATTCTTGTTTTCACTATAAAAAAGGACTGCAGGTGTCAACTCTGTTGATGAGATGTCAGCTGTATTGAGTATTTGTGTCTCCTACAGGAAGCAACGTCAGCTCGGATTTTAACTACTCGTGAGGGAACGCTATCTTCTCTAACGCATTACAGAAAATGTTCGGCGCTTTTATCATCTTTAAACAAAAAAGACAGTCAATATTCTTAATAAATAAACAGCTTACCGTAGTCATATCATGACTGTGCTACAGTAACTTTAAGATAGACTCTGCTGACCAGTGCAGATTCTGAGGGTTTATGGTGTGGGCAAGAAAGAGAGATGAGTTTAAGGAGTAAAAACATCATTCCAGTGTTTTAGTACTTAACCTAGAGCTTGAGCTCTAATCTTGGCTAACATTAACACCTTTAAGTGTATTTGCAGTTTTGTGTACTAACAAAGCAAATCTGTATATTTAGGAAATGTTTTTTCCCCCAGATATTTCCTCAGTTGCCTCTAAACACCATGATCTTTTTCATAAAATAACATGGTCGACTGCCTTAGACACACAGAATCTGGAACATAGCCTTAATGCTATTTTAATTTATTAGATAAGATTAGATTAGATTCAACTTTATTGTCATTGTGCAAAGTACATGTACAAAGCCAATGAAATACAGTTCGTATCTAACCACAGATGGTGCACAATGGAATTTTTTACAATAAATTACCAATAGATATAAAGTTATGAGGGTGACATATACAGGGGGAGGGGAAGATTTATGTACAGGGGTGCAGTAATTATTATAAATAGGATATACACCGATCAGGTATAACATTCTGAGCAGTGACAGTGAACATTTTGTCCTCAAAGTTGATGTGTTAGAAGCAGGAAAAATGGTGCAGTGGTCAGTATCTATCAAAAGGGCTCCAAGGAAGGAACAGTGGTGAACCGGTCACAGGGTCATGAGTGGCCAAGGTTCATTGATGCACGTGGGGAGTGAAGGCTGGGCCGTGTCGAGACGAGCTACTGTTGCTCAAATTGCTGAAGAAGTTAATGCTGGTTCTGATAGAAAGGGGTCAGAATACACAGTGCAGGACGGGTCAGGGCTGTTTTGCAGCAAAAGGGGGACCAACAAAATATTAGGCAGGTGGTCATAATGTTATGCCTGGTTGTTGTATAAGGTCTGTAAATTTATGAACAATGTACGATGTAAAAGACATACATATACTGTATATATATATATTTACAGTTATGTTTCTGAAATTTGGCAGACGATCTTATTTTTTATTAAACATATAACAGTACATAAACAGGAAAAGATAAGAGCTTATATATATATATATATATATATATATATATATATATATATATATATATATATATATATATATATATATATATATATATATACATAGTAGGGATGAAATATACAATAGTGCAAAACTGTATTATACATTATGTGTTTTGCAAAGGTGCATAGTGTATACAGTGTATTAAAAAGTAAGCAAGTAAACAGATAGTGATTATGAGCAATTTTGCTAGATGGTATTCAGGGGCAGATTGGGAATGATGTTCATTACTGCAATCATACAGTAGTTTCCAAATTGTGTAACTGATTAAAATATGCAGTAGGATTTCAAACATTTGGATTGAGGTCCGAATGTACAGCTCACATACACTCACACACAGTGGATGTGATTGGGAGACTTCTTGTATTAGCACAGGATCAGCTTCATCACCCTGGATGGGTTTCATCACACTGTACTGCTCTGTATGATGTATGTATGCTAATCTATACTATACGGACAAACATATGAATTAGAGCGGAGACTGTGAGCCAGACCTTCTCGTCCAACATCAGTGTCTGACCTCACAAATGCACTTCTAGAGGAACGGTCAAAATCTCCATAAACACACTCCTACACCTTGTGGAAAGCCTTCCCAGAAGAGTTGAAGCCGCAAAGTGCGAGACAACTCCATATTACATTCATATGCATGTGAAGGTAGACGTTCGAAAACTTTTGGCAACATGGTGTATGTGGAACACATGAACTGGAATGCAGACTGATCACCATTTTTACAATTTCTATATTCATTTACAAGAAACAGAATTATCCAGTCACTGTATATACCATAACACAGTAACTGAGCAGTATATTACACTGACTTTAGTGCTGAGTGTATGCAATGTATGTAATGCTAAAAAAAATTCATGATTTTCAGGAGTTATTGTATTTTTATTGTAATTCCAGGATTGTTGTAACTGCAGAAGGAGGTGTGGCGTGCTGCTGGTAAGTAGACTTTAGTGGCAAGAATTATTGTAATGTAAATGAACTGGATGTGAGTCTTTTAAATTAATGAACCTACTTTTAACACTGGAAGGAAATTGAAGGGTGCTTGATGTTTATGCACAAAAGAACACACACACACACACACACACACACACTCACACACACACACACACACACACACACACTCACACACACACACACACACACCTTTTATACTATCTCTCCCTCTCTTTCTCTTTCTCTCTCTTACACACACACACACACACTTTACATTCTATCTCTTTCTCTCTCTTACACACACACACCTTATATACTCTGTCTCTCTTTCACTCTCCCTCTCTCTCTCTTTCTCTCTCTTACGCACACACACACACACACACACACACACACACTCACACACACACACACACACTCACACACACACCTTTTATACTATCTCTCCCTCTCTTTCTCTTTCTCTCTCTTACACACACACACTTTATATTCTATCTCTTTCTCTCTCTTACACACACACACACACACACACACACACCTTATATACTCTGTCTCTCTTTCACTCTCCCTCTCTTTCTCTTTCTCTCTCTTACGCACACACACACCTTATATACTCTCTCTCCCTCCCTAACACAAGCACACACCTTATATTCTTTCTCCCTCTTTCTCTCTCTCTCTGTCTCTCTCTCTCTCTCTCTCTCTCTCTCTCTCACACACACACACCTTATATACTCTGTCTCTCTTTCACTCTCCCTCTCTTTCTCTTTCTCTCTCTTACGCACACACACACACACTTTATATTCTATCTCCTTCTCTCTCTTACACACACACACACACACACACACGCACCTTATATACTCTCTCTCCCTCCCTAACATGCACACACCTTATATTCTCTCTCTCTCTCTCTCTCTCTCTCTCTAACACACACACACACACACAGATTTTTATGCATTCACGCACACTGAGCTGTGAATGATGACCTCCAGATAAGACAGTAAGCTGAACAGGGTGTACACACATTGCAGCACTCTCTATGACTCTGTGGTTACACTGTGATCATGTAAGAAATTTCTGATTATAAGCCTGTATCCCAAAATAGTACACTACTACTACTACTACTTAAGGCATGCAAATGTCCTAAAATCAGTTATGTACTAATACATTACACCAATCAACGTTTAGTATGCCAGTGTGCCAGTCTGGACGTCACCTTATACCTCTGGCATGGACATCACATCTCTCTCTCTCTCTCTCTCTCTCTAAACTCTTACAGATCATTTATTATCCCTGAGAGAAAATTAAAGCATGTGACGCTGCGAGACAAATGGTGCGTAAAGGGGATGAAGGTTGTATTTTTTCAGGGGTTCATATATTTCATATATCGCATATTGTGAGCTAAGGTCGACTGCAGCCACTTCCGCGTTAAGAAACCTGCCACAAGTTTAGCATTCAACACGTGTCGCGAGCGCGAGTGATGGAGAGAGAGAGAGAGAGAGAGGTTGCTAGGTGACGGGGCGTATATACTGAATTTTAACAAAATAACTGGAGAGAGAGAGAGAGAGAGAGAGAGAGAGAGTCAGCAACATGTAGGCAGGCTGAGTAAAGAACGGTCGAGACTGTATATGTAGCCTACGATATTGAACGTAGACTTGAACGGGGGAAAAGGGGGAGGTGGAAGAAAGAAAGAAAAAAAATACGCTCGTGAAAATGGACGGCAGCGGAGTGAACGCGCAGCGGACCGGGATCCGCGCGAAGGACACTATCTCCACGTCCTAACACAGTGAGTGGCTTTCTTTTTATTATTAGTATTAATATTAATCCTGATGATAATTGTTAGTATTTCTTGTTGTCAGGCTTTTCACCCCCCATCCTGTGATGTTGGCTCGGTGCTCCCGGCTTTGCCCTTCAGAACAGGCGTAGCAATGCGTGTGCATGTGCATGTTTGTGGTACAGACATTTCCAATGACCCTTCTGTCATTGATGCGCGCGGACTGTCTGTGCAGACTAGGCACAGGACTATGTCTCTCACCTGACTGACTACACACGCACACATACTTCAACCGTTCTGGCTCACACACACACACACACACATACGCACACACACACACGCGCGCACGCACCGGTCCCTTGATCCAGACTTCCAACAACACACACACACACACAGCTCCTCTGTCCCTTGGCGCGCGCACACACACACACACACCCAGCCTGCTTGGATACCTCGTAACTTCAGTAGGGTTAATGCACTTATTCTTTAGTAACAGGTTCATAAGAATGATCCGCGACGTTCCATCTTTCAAACAGCTTCTTCGTGTCTCCTCGAGAAGCGTAACGCAAACGTATAGCGCTGTGTGTGTGTGTGTGGGGGGGGGGGGGTAAAAAATAAGGATCAATGATCGTCGTGTCGTGTGTAGCAGCCACAATGCGTCAGTACCAATTTGTATGTCACACCACAGGTGACGTACTATTTTGACATAGTATTTAGGACGGTAGTATAACGCCTTGTCACGTACACTGAGTGCCCACCATAACACCCAAGCCACCCCCCCCTCTCCTTTCTTACCCCCAACCCCACGAACAACCCTTTATCCCTAGGCGTAAAGGAATATGCTATGACATAATGTGGGATTTTCTCATTCTGGCAGCATTAATCCAGCTTCAAATCTTTAATTACCTACAGTTCATCTCTTAATTAAGCCATATGTTCGTGGGTTAATGTTTATCACGTACCTTGTGCTCATGTTTTCATTAGCCACTTTTTAGTGGACAGTCCTGACCCGAAGAATGCAACACTTTTCAGGCTACATTGATTTGCTTTTTAAATGAAGCTCATGCATAATTCATACGCCTGATGTACACGCTATGGACTGTAGTAAATAGAAGAATCGGGGCTACTCAATAAATATACTTGGTGTGTTATTTATGTCTGCCATTTCATAACTAGTTCTCCGTACCGAATCATCCCTTAAGGTCGGATTTACATGAGGTGACTAGATTGCTGACAGAATTCATCAAGCCCTCCAACCCCCACCAAGTTGTAGCAGTACGCTCAGTGGCAGCCTGCTGGAGAAATTCATTAGGAGCATGACAGCTCAAGACAAGCCCCTGCAGGACAGACGGTTCTGAGAGAGCCATATGAAGGCTTGTCTGACGTACGGTAGGAAGAAAGACGGAAGGAAGAGGAAGGAAGGATTGGTGGATGAGTGGTGAGGGGGCAGCGTGGACATGATCCCAGAATACTGTCACTTCAAAATGTAGACCCAAAAGCATACCCACTCACCTCAGTGAATCATCTCTGAGTTAGAATCGTGTCAGAGGGGCAGCAGTGGTCGTGATGGTGGAGGTGGTGGTGGTGGTCGTGATGGTGGTGGTCGTGATGGTGGTGGTCGTGATGGTGGTGGTGGTGGTGGTCGTGATGGTGGTGGTGGTCGTGATGGTGGAGGTGGTGGTGGTGGTCGTGATGGTGGTGGTCGTGATGGTGGTGGTGGTCGTGATGGTGGTGGTGGTCGTGATGGTGGAGGTGGTGGTGGTGGTCGTGATGGTGGTGGTCGTGATGGTGGTGGTGGTCGTGATGGTGGTGGTCGTGATGGTGGTGGTGGTCGTGATGGTGGAGGTGGTGGTGGTGGTCGTGATGGTGGTGGTGGTCGTGATGGTGGTGGTGGTGGTCGTGATGGTGGTGGTCGTGATGGTGGTGGTGGTCGTGATGGTGGTGGTCGTGGTGGTGGTGGTGGTCGTGATGGTGGTGGTGGTGGTGGTGATGGTGGTGGTCGTGATGGTGGTGGTGGTGGTGGTGGTGGTGGTGGTCGTGATGGTGGTGGTCGTGATGGTGGTGGTGGTCGTGATGGTGGAGGTGGTGGTCGTGATGGTGGTGGTGGTCGTGGTGGTGGTGGTGGTCGTGATGGTGGTGGTGGTGGTGGTCGTGATGGTGGTGGTCGTGATGGTGGTGGTGGTCGTGATGGTGGTGGTGGTCGTGATGGTCGTGATGGTGGTGGCATGTAAATGAAATATTATCTTAACAAATAGCTAAGAGTAACTGCAGACAATTTCCGGCAGTCATAATTATAACGCAGAAGCCTTTTTTTTACGTGAGTCTGGGCAACACAGGCTTTAAGGTCTTAGAAAGCATGTCGCAAAGTAACCAAGGACACCTCCTGTCATGTTTTCTTCCTTTCTCAATGATTTGAGGCTTATCAGATCCCAGCTGCTGCCTACGTTCACAGCCAAAAAAAAGCCCTCACAAATTGACCAATCATTTTTTTTCTTTTTTTTTATGTACGTTCTTG
This sequence comes from Hemibagrus wyckioides, assembly GCF_019097595.1. Taxonomy (NCBI): domain Eukaryota; kingdom Metazoa; phylum Chordata; class Actinopteri; order Siluriformes; family Bagridae; genus Hemibagrus; species Hemibagrus wyckioides. The sequence goes on along the minus strand of NC_080721.1, from coordinate 2,104,886 downwards.
ACACAGAGCTGCAATTTCCTGATTCTTAGCTGAACTAAAAAAAAAAAAAAAAAAAAAAAAAAAAATCTCGGCAGTGCACGCCCACAAGCGGTCAGTAGCAGTCGCTACACAGCCACATGAGAGAAACTACAAGTGACACGAGTGACTTGTCAGTTTGCTAGTGTGAATGTAGAGAGATATAGCTGCCAGGCTTAATCCCTTCAGCTCAACAAAGTGGCTAAATGCTGAGATTGTTATCAAGCTGCTCGGGTCTTCAGTTTACTCGGATTTGGCATTTAAAAATATGATATTCATAAATAGAGCTCAGAACTGACCAGTTCCTGTTACGATATTCTGCAGAATACTTTACATCCTTCCTAAAATATATCTTATTATAGTTTATTACAAATATGAAGCATAATGTTACTGGTTTGTGATAAGATGTGAAGCTGGATCATTTATCCACAGCTTTCAAGGGAATTTCTTAAAAGTTCATTCTGAAAATCAGAGACAAATATGCATTCATTCAGCTTTAGTTGTACTTCCTGTGTGCTTGATATTAACCACAAACTGGGGCAGTTTGTCGAGTACATGGAGTGTGTTCAAACTTAATCCCAAAGACTGCTATTTCACAGACTGCTTGCTTGCTATTTTTGTATATTTTTATTTTATTGTAGAACATACCTTTGTTTATGGAATTCTATGGATTTTTTTAATGGAATTTTGGGAGACACCCTCATCCAGAGCACCTTACATTTATCTCATTTTATACAACTGAGCAATTAAGGGTTAAGGACCTTGCTCAGGGGCCCAGCAGTGGCAGCATGGTGGTCCTGGGGTTCGAACTCACAACCTTTTCGACCTTAACCACTAAGCAACTACTTCCCTTATAGGAAGTTTATAGGTACCTTGACTTGTTTTAAAGATCATATTTCTGCATAAAATCATTAGTCAGCATAAAAATGCTTAGAAGCATGCCTAGAGTCCATTATATCAATATAAATATTCACTTCCTAGTACAAAACGGTCACTACAGTAGAATTAGAGTAGAATAGACTTGATATATAAAAGCTGGCCTCCTGAAGACGAAAAGGAAGAAAGTGACAGCAGGTTTACTAGAAGAACCTTTAACAGAGACGAACACATCAGTGCCGATGGTTAACATCGTGAGAACAGCTTTTTTTTCTGGGATCTGTTTCCGCTAGCGGAGCGAAAATATAGAACATTTGACCATACTGTTTCTGAAATGTCACTTACTTTATATGAATTTCTTTCCTAACCATATTTAAGCAATATCACACAAGCAAAAGTGCAGCTTTATTGAATATCAGCACGGCCGGGATTAGCTATGATCCCCGCCTTACGGGTTCACGTCTAGAGCCGAATCAGAGCCGTGTGGAAATTCGGCATTAGTGCGATTTTGCTTAAATATATCTTATCGAAACGCTACATCAAGCAGCACCTGGAATACCATGGCAACCAAATGGAATATCATAGCATCCTCTTAGCAAGACCTGAGCAACCAACTGGGTTACGATGGCAACCACTTAGCAACCGGCTGGAATATTGTAGCTACCAACTAGCAACACCCTAACAACCAATATGGTTTGCGCAGTAAATGTTGATAATCATAATGAGATGATGATAAAAAATATGTTTTTTAATTTGTATGTAATTTTTAGTATTTATTTATTTATTTATTTATTTATTTATTTATTTATTTGAGCATTCTTGTCCTCCATACATCCAAGCTGGAGCCTCATCATTAGTCAATAAACTAATTTTTTTTATTTCTTTTAATTGACCTTTCCCTTTACAAACACATATCTGGGACATTAGCCTCACATTTTTCTTTCACTCTGAGGTGCAGAAATCCTTCTCTGGCACTATTATCTCGCTATCAGATTGGCTAGATCAGACCCAGCGAAAAAAACCAACGAAAAACAAAACACACTTGTGGATTGAACCGGATGAATTCGACCTGAGAAATCCACAAATTCATTTCCAGACATTAACGACAGGGTGACTGAAGTGGTGCATATTTGTGAACGACAACAATATTTGTGCATCTCATTAGATTTATTTGTGGATCTCATGCTATATTTGTGAATCACTCGCTGTTTATTTGTAGCTCTGGCTACATTTCTGTGAAACTCGTGTGATTTATTTTGTAAGTTCAGCAGCAGAAATACCTTCATCGTTTCTGTTCAAAAGCGCTTGAATAAATTGTAGCACTAAAATAAATGGGAAGACCTGCACGCTTTTTAACAGGATCTCAAAAGGAGAACAAACTGATTTGGAGAACATTTTCTTCAAACAGACACAATTATACGCTCCAAGTGCTGCGAAAGTGTAAAAACGTTGCCATTACCGCTCCAACCAGCTACTGCCCACAGAGACGCATTGATTAGCTGAATTTTTTTCAGTCGGAAAGGATTCGAGCATGCGGTTCGAACAGTAGCTGTAATTTCAGCATACAACTGCACACGGTTCCTCCAACACTCTCTCGGTGTGCTGATTTCACCACATATTTGTAATGAAGGTGTAATGGATTTTTAAATAATTATAATTCTGAATAATTGATACTGCTAGAGAAATAGAAAAAACGGAAATCAGAAGGAATTATGTATGAGAGCGGCTGCTCTTATGATCATACATTGTTTGCTAATAGCATGGTACCATAATATTTTACTAGCTACTGTGTGTTGATTTTTTTTTCTAGCCGAAAGGTTCGTGTAGGATCCATACCACCCTAAATCTGCCCCTGCTTACATCATACACTAAAAAATACTTGGCTTTGCTCTATGAAGAATCTATCCAAATGTGTTTTGCAATTCAATGACTTGTGAAAGCATGAACCAAAATTTTTAATCAGTATAAACTATAATTAAGATATTCAGGAATTTCTCAGTGACAAACGTCTGTAAGAAAGAAGTAGCACTGACTCCTCATTAGATACACTATATTGACAAAAGTTTTGGGACACCCCTCCAAATCAGTGAGTTCAGGTGTTGTTTTTCAGGGGTTGGGCTCGGCCCCTTAGTTCCAGTGAAAGGAACTCTTAATGCTTCAGCTTCATACCAAGACATTTTGGACAACTTTGTGGGAACAGTTTGGGGATGACCCCTTCCTGTTCCAACCTGACTGCACACTAGTGCACAAAGCAAGGTCCATAAAGACATGGATGAGTGAGTTTGGTGTGGAGGAACTTGACTGGCCTGCACAGAATCCTGACCTCAACCCCATAGAATTAGAGCGGAGACTGTGATCCAGGCCAAAACTGGAGCGTCTGCCTTTACATGCACATGAATGTAATATGGAGTTGTCCCGCCTTTTACAGCTATAACAGCTCCAACTCTTCTGGGAAGGCTTTCCACAAGGTTTAGGAGTGTGTTTATGGGAATTTTTGACCATTCCTCTAGAAGCGCATTTGTGAGGTCAGGCACTGATGTTGGACGAGAAGGCCTGGCTCTCAGTCTCCACTCTGATTCATCCTGAATGTGTTCTATGGGGTTGAGAACAGGGTTCCTCCACACCAAATCCATGTCTTTATGGACCTTGCTTTGGTCACTGGTGTGCAGTCATGTTGGAACAGGAAGGGGTCATCCCCAAACTGTATTTCAAAGAATGAAATTGTCCAAAATGTCTTGGTATGAAGCTGAAGCATTAAGAGTTCCTTACACTGGAACTAAGGGGCCGAGCCCAACCCCTGAAAAACAACACCTGAATTCAATGGTTTCATCAGTGACTAATCAGTGATACAATCAGGTCCAACTTTGTTGTCCTTGTGTACTTGCTCTAGGAACCAACTAGGAGCCTGAGAGGCAATATATAGCTCTCTCTCTAAAAAGGAGAAACCTGTTGTGACTGAAGATATTTAGAGACAGACTTGGACTTGGCCATCACTGATGCATTGCTCTTGTTTTTTGGAGACTCTGCTTAGTGAAAGCATGGCACCAGGGAGATTTGTGGGAGCTAGTAACGAGGAAGACTTGTCGTGAAGCGGACGTGTGTGTATGCTGAAAGTTATACAACAGCTGATTTATTTATTTCTATTTAAATAACCCTGCCACCACCAACCCTCTTCTGAGAACAGAATATTTACAGTTTACTTATAGAGTTTTTTTTATCATCCTTCTGAGGAATATATAAAGAAAACATATATAAAGAAACTACGAAATCATCACATGAAGGAAGAAAAGAGGTATAGTTGTAGTGTGTTCACTGAGACGTGATGCAGGATTCCAGTTAACTCCAGTTACTGACATCATTGTAGATCTGTTCCAGTGTATAGAGTTATCCCATATATATATTTTTCATAAGTTAAATTAAAAAAATGAATGCTAACTGATGTCTTCTGATTGGGTATCAGGTCATCTGATCATGAGTTGATTAGTGGCAGAAAGTGGTTGAAAACATTACCCTGAAGCACTGGGTGGGTATTAAAGTGCTATCTTTTATAGAGCTTTATTATTTAACTGTCTTGAGGCTTATTTGAGACATGATCAGAGGTGACAGGAGAGTTTATTTTTTCTTGGATATGTATGGGATGATAGACTTGCTTGCAGGGAAATAGATTGTTTGTGAGTGAGAAGAGGTTTCGTCTTTTGCAGAAGGATATTCTAAGCCTTAGATATGGTCAAACTGAAAAGTTAGTCATGTGATTTATGCTTTATCACAGCTGACGAGTGCTAATATAATAAAATGGGTGGTTGATTCTGAAGATTTGTCCTGTGGTGAGTGTTGAAATCTTCCCCACTACTAATTGCTCATCAGGAGAATTTGTGTTCCTGTAGGGGGAAAAAAAATGATCATCTGAGTTTGGAGTCTATGTGCTAGCAAGTTCAGGGATTGTTTATTGATCCATTCATGATGACATATCAGCTCATTTGAGTGTAATTCAAAAGAACACCTTGAAATATCTGGCTGACAAGCATCTCGTATTCACCCCCGAGAACATGGAAGCCCATTTGTTAGCTGCTCGTCTTGTCTAACGACTTGTCCTCAAGAAAATGTTCGAGCGCCTATTTAAATATAAGCCAAGCGTTTCTAACACTGATTCATAAAATGCTGCATAAATAGCCTTTTTTGAGATTACATTTGATCACCAAAACTGTCACTTGATTCTAATATCATAGGGATATTTTTTGTGTCATTTTATCAACCTCCCCTTAAGCAAATCCTCCACTTGAGAAGGAGTGCAGTGAAGTTGCCTTGATCTTTGCTGCAGGATTTGATTCTGCACATTGTGTGAGCAAGGCAAAGCTACAGGAAGTCAGTGTGTGTGTGTGTGTGTGTGTGTGTGTACAGTTTTATTTGCACTCTAAGGTGAAGCCTACAGAGGCAAGATCTTAAGTATTGAACATTTTAAGGTGGTTTATTTAGACTTAGGCATTCCACTAGATGTTGGATTGTGTCTGTGGGGATTAGTGATCATTCAGCTACAAGAGCGTTAGTGAGATCAGATCAGATGTTGTAAGAGTGAGGAGGTCTGGGGTTCAGTCGGTGTTCCAGTTCATCCCAAAGGTGTTCAGTGGGGTTGAGTCAGAGTCAGGGCTCTGTGCTGGACACTCCAGGTCTTCCACTCCAACTTTAACACACCATGTCTTCATGGAGGTCTGTGCAGCGTCATGCTGGAACAGGGTTCGAGTCTCTTAGTGTCCAGTGAAGGGATATTGTAATGCTAGAGCGATTGTGTGCTTCCAACTTTGTGGTAACACTTTGAAGATGGTGTGATGATTAGATTTCCGCATCCTTTTGCTTGTATAGGACTGTTCTCCATTAGTTTGGCCAAATATACACCAAATATTTGGCGGTGCTTGTAATATTTGCTCGTAGTATGCATTTAAACAATTAAAAGTACTCTTGAAACATAATAAAAATCATTGAAAAATCAACCTTTTTTGTAGTGCCTCTGGCCCTTATTAACTTGAGTTTGCATTATTTTAAAGGAGGTTAGAAAAAGCATTTATTACACAATTCCCTCCAGGAGTTAGATTGTGCCAGACACTTGACATATTCAAAACTCTTTTGTTTTCGCAGGTTACATTCTACCCCAGTCTTCCCTCTAAAATGGTGTTGCCCTACTGGAATGGTTAAAAAACGTACTGAAAGGCAATAATAAACATTAGCTTGCATATGGAACCCTGTTCGATGAACTCTGGTCTTCAGAGGTGGTGATTCAACACCTGAATGTTTCCTTGTAATAAATTCAACACCTTTAACACACATGGTGACCATATGACACTATAAAATCCCATCATATTTCCCTTTGAAAACTTCTTGCTGAGTTTGGCATTGGCTCTGGTTGTTATCCAGATCACAGGACCAAATACATTATATTTCACCAGTTGCCAAAATTCTCAGTGATTGATTTATTGGGGCAAAAATTATGTATTGTGCACTAGGTGTAGGTTTTGATTTTCAGTTGATTAAAATGTTTAACATCATAAAAATACAATAATTGAAAATAATTTTTGCTAAGGTATTGTCACTGTACAAGACATATATATGAGATATCATTTGCTCAAGCTGGCTGATGCATTTAAAGAGAAATAGAAGGTTGCTAGTTCTTTGATGTTGCATCCTTATTTCATTTTAATAACAACACAGTGTTTGCTTACTCAGTCTCATTCGATAGAAAGCTTGACACAAAGGTCTACAGATCATCCGGCTGAGATCAGTCATGAGCTCAAGGGATGAACTCAACTGATGAACTGTTCAATTGACAATTCAAGGGTTATCCAAGCACCCAAGCAGCTTATCCTATCCTGCTTTTCCAGCCCACTCTCCCAATCCCGTGGCTATGAAGCCCTGATCACTAAAATGTCCACCCTAGATGGCAGCTTTTAAGTGTTGAAATCAACAACATGACCAGACAAGAATAAGAAGAAACCTTTATTATAGCAACCAGGACAGTGCAATTCTTTTCTTCACATATCCCAGCTGAAGAAGTTGGGGTCAGAGCACAGGGGCAGCTATGATACAGCCCTCCAGGAGCAAAGAGGGTTAAGGGCATCACTCAAATGCTCCACAGTGGTGCTTGGGGGTGCTGGTGCTTGAACCTTGCCCTTCCAACCAACAACCCAGAGCCTTAATCACTTGAGCTACCACTGCCCCAGGGATGAAATCAATGTCAGTGGAACCTGAACTACTGTATTGACTGTTTTGCACAAATCCCTGAGGAAGCTGTGGAATATGACCATTGCCCTTAGCATTCCCATAACCTGTATGGAGTCTGCACACATTCAGCCTGGCTCATGAAAGGCAATAATTAAAAACAACTTGGTCTTGTGAGAGCCTTCTGAGAGAGTCTTTTTGCAAAGCAAGTGTCTCATCCATAAACTCATGGAGATGGATCCTATTCTTGAGTGTTTGGAATTCCACAGGGAGGTCCCATCTTCCAGCCTGTAGAGACTTTCTGAAAGGTAAGGCAGTGACAATGCCCCGTCACTGTTCTTTCTAAAGGCACCTACATCAACCACACAAAGCCTATACTTTGTATTAATGACAGCCATCAGAACAATGAAGAAAGTTCCTTTGTAGTTAAAAATAGTCCCCAAGATGATACAGGAGTCTGAATTATACGTTTGCCATCTATTGTGCCTACACAGTTGGGGAAGAGCCATGTCTGCTCAACGTCAATGGCAATCTCATCCACTTCTCTTTATTAGGAGCTGGCATGTATTTCCCCAACAAGCGTGCCCAGACTGGCAAAATGGCAACACTGGGTACAATTTCAGCCACTACAGAAACGCTAACCCTGTAGCTTAAAGTGGTGATAGAGTCCCCAGGACAAACAATATAACTTAAAAGGCAATACAAAACATTTAACAAAGAAAACAGTGAACAGGCTAAATTAAACAACAAATGTTCATGATTGTAGAACAAATATATCTACTCATCTTTTCCTTGAAAGTATATGGATTCTTTTCAATTTGTTTAATTGATATGTCCTGTCATAATTCAGAAGCTTCAACTGCTGACAGGAAGATATATCACAACTCAGAACAAACCATGTTTCTTTAAATAAAATGATGGATAAGCCATGACATTGGGAGTGTCCGCCATCACTTCCAGCTACATCCCTGAAGAAAGGATAAGAGTGTAGAGCCTATTGTTTTGTTACCTTTCATCAGATGCCCATACTTTCATCTGGACGTATACAATGGCAAAAGTCAATGCCTACTTGTGAGATTTGTGGTGTAATCTTCTTTAACAGGACCTCCAACTTGTTTTTGTCCAGTCTAAAATAGCCAGGGAATTGGTTGTTATGGCTCAGTAACTCTCGGAGGAGATTGAACTTGAAGTTGGTTTGTTGAGACAATAGATTCTCATGCACCTATTTTCTTGCCTTCCAGGTTTTATCTTGTCTTGACCAAAGCCAAATCATTCATTTTTTTGTGTGAGATTTATGGATGCGCAGGATGTAGAAGCATGCAGAATGGTCTATCTCACTGAGTGATCAGAGATTTCAAACACGTTTTGATGAAGTAGCACCATTTCAGTCTTGTGGTTAAAATGCTTTAGTGTACCATGCGCTTACCTTTGTAGCAGGTAAAGTGCAAAATGCTGATCAAGGCAAGGCAAAACTCTGTGAGACAACATGAGGAAGAAACCTCTCTCAGAGGAACTGGAAAGGGAACCTGTTCCTCAGGATGAATCTGGGTAGTGGGATTTTGAGCATTACATTACATTAAAGTCATATAGAAGACAGGCCAAGAGTATACCATGAGTGATGATCTTCTCAACAGGAATCCTAGGATAAGTATAGTTTTTTTTTTAATGCAGCAAGAGATCTTAGTGCAAATGGATGGTATCCATGTCAGATCATCAATAGCAGCAAAATGGTTTATAGTTATAAAATCTGAAAATGTACATCTCAGCAGAAAGACATTACAGATTAGATAAAGCAGGAGCATACAGTGGCTTATGAGGCTGTATTGCGTATGTGTATGGTAGAGTGTAAGTAGGCGCTCACTATAGCAGCTATAACTTATAAGCGAGACTCAGGGATAAGGGCACATGCAACAAATCTAAATGGGGATGGGGAAGAGTCGACACGTTTAACCAGTACAGTGTATGTGAAAAATCCTGATGTCTCTAACACGATGGTTCCTGCATCAGCAGGTGCTACATGGCAAAATTATTTATGCTTTTAGAGCAGAGGATCCCAAACCGGGCCTTTGAATGCTCTCAGTCCTGCACATGTATTTATTTTCTTGCTTCAACACAAGAAGGGCTGCTGATTAGCTAATTAGTTATTGAGATTTTTAAATAACTCATACAACATATTACACTGATTAAAAAAAATCTTTTTATAAAGATTATAAAGATTTTTTAAATAAAAAAAATATATAAAAAGTTGGATAGCTTTAACTGCTAGTTTTGATATGTGATATATATTACATAACAACATGATTATATACCACAGACTTTGAATACAAAAATTGGAAATAATATTCCATATTAAGCAGGAGCTAGATAAAAATAGATCTTTATTATTCAGTTAAGCAAAATGAAGGAAGTTTAGACCACCAGGATTAATACTATTCATAATAACAGATGTGTGTTGAGTATCAGCAGTTTCTGAAATATTCAGACCAACATTCATGCCACAGTCAAATTCACTTAAGGTCTGGATTTTGATTCTGAATCTCTTGCCTTGTATCTGTATGATTTTATGCATTCTGTGGTTGAAACACGATTGGCTGATTGGATAATTTCATAAACGAACAGGAGTCCAGGTTTTTTTTATTAAAGTAACCGGTGTGTATATATCTTAGCTCAGGGGTCTCCAAACTTTTTTCCTCTAAGAGCTACTGGTATTATATTATTAGTAACGTGTATTTACATAGCTTATTGCCATTAACCAAACCAGCTATTTTTTGTGTGAACGTTTTAAATAAATCAGTTATTACTGTCAGATTTGGTTCATTCACATAGATTCTGTTCTTTAGCAGCAAATTGTTACTAATAAGTCTCCTAACATACCCTGATGGCCTCAGCAAGACTGAAAAAGGCTCTTTCTGAAAAAAGGGAACACCTTTAATATTGGCGGTAATATTAATTTTGAAAACAGAGACCTGAAATTGTTTTGGCATTCATATGCATGTGCAATGAGAATATTAAAGAGTACTTTGCTCTGAAACACCAGCTGCACTAATAAGAAATTTCTACAGCACACTCGTCCTGCATCTTTCTGCAGCAGGACCAAGAGCTCTTGAGGAACTAATAGGTCAGTGTAGATTCTGAGTTCATTATAGACTTAGCATTAATTCCTTCCTGCTGAAAGCTGACTGAGGCAACAGCAGTTCAGAGATGGTGTGATAGTCTCCAACTGGTTCTATCCACAGCAGTCCTCTGGGTCACAGGCTGTCCATGCAGATCTATCCCCAGCAGCAGTGAGCACCACCAAGCGATGAGACTCCGACCGGGGTAGAGCGTCTGGATGGATCAGGCAGATCCGGAAAGAAGAAGTGGTCACACTGGGAATTCAGAACACTGGGAGATCGGGAGTGGGATGTACAGTATAGCTCGACAGAGAAAGACAGAGAGAGAGAGAGAGAGAAAAATATTAGTTGTGGTTGTGATCATGTGATGTTTAAAGACAATGTAGATTATGTGCAAAGTACAGACAGGGACTACGGCAAGACTAGCTATGACAGTATAACTAAAAGGAAGAGCCAGAGGCAAAATCCTACATAGTTTTATTGTTCTTCAAAGGGTCTTACAGAATCTTATAGGCTCAACCACACTCTTGTGAGTCCACAGGCTCCATCTATGTGCCGGTTGTATGCAGGCAAATGGAAAATTTCCATAGTATTGCATAAATCACTGGAGATAAAAATGAAGAGTGTCTTTTTTTTAACTTTCTCTTTTTTACAGAATTGGCTTGAGGCATGTCTGGGGGTCAAACCTAACCCATATGTATGTAACAGAAATGTCTGCAGAATGAAGAGAGACTGTTTGGCACTAGGACCATATACAAAAATCCATAACATTTTTACTTTAAAGGGAATGTCCCTGATATGTATCTTGTTGCTGGGTAGTTTGTATAACTTGCCATATGGCAGAAGATATGGCAAGAAAGTGGTTTTCACAGCATTTTGCGATCACTATTAAGGGGCTCTGGTGTTTAAATCAGTCAGGTTAACCAACTGGGTAATGATTGCTCAAGCATACTTGTAATCATGTTGTTTACTTCCACCATAGTTTCACTGAATGCTCCTTTATAGTAGCCCACATGCTCAATTGTGAGCTTCAGTGATTCTCATCCTCAATACAGAGCAGCATCAGAATGTTAATAGTTTTTATCATTAATCATGTTTGAGGATGTGTGAAATGAAAACCTTAAAAGAGCAAATAGAATTGAACCAGAATAGAATTTTTCAAGAGAAATCTGGACAAGCAACAAGTACTAAAAAACTCAGTAGACATGCGGCAATTGTTTAATCTATTGTAAAGACATTAAGAATGATTGTTGTGAACAGGAAACTGATGATCTTAGTTACATACGTACTCCAAGGACTCTGGATTCCTCTTTATGTGCTTGTACTCACATGCTGAGGCACTGACCAGTTACATGGTGACATGGTGTATGCATTAGTATTTAGCTATAAAATACTATTGTCAACTCTAATCTGTCCCTGGCACCTTCTCACGGATGGATCAGTGTTGGATATGACTGACATGGAGCCTTGGCGGTTATCCGGGAAAGCAAACAGTGTCCTGGCACCATGACAGATAGATAATGTATTTGATGAACACATAAATGCTGTGTGGCTCAGTTAGAACTGTTAGTCATGCGCAATACATGGTCTGCATATTGACCTTAGCAGGATACTATGTGGTCAATACACTAGTTAGGAACCCTGGGTTAAGCCACAAGCTTTGTTTACCAGCATGTCTAGGGAAAGATTATCACCCCATTATTGCAGTGATCACAGCACAAGTGACTGTCTCTGAAGGTCCCTATTTGAAACCAAGCTCTGTACAGAGAGGTTTTAAGGGACTCTGACACAAAGGTAGAGCCCATGCCCGACTCTTGGATAGTGCGACAAATGGAAGGTGACTACCTTCTAGCATTCTAGCATTCTAGGGTTCTAGCATTCAGGATCATTACTTCAATTACCATGACATGTCTGTCCTCTGTACTAGGGATCCAAACCAGCATGGCTAGGGGTGTCACACCTCTCTGTTTGTCTGTGGGGGTCTCATAGATTCCCAAGGCGTGTTCACTATTACTGAGAGAAACAGCAGGACCCAGGATCATGATGGTTCTTTAGGAAACCTAGAAACTTGCATTTAAATACCAGAATGCTCTGTAGCATGGCCAGAACCAGTGAATGCAATGGGAACCTATACAGTAGGCTACAAGGCCAGTTGTTTGGCTGTTCATTTCCATCAGGGAGAACCACACCTGACAGAGATGTTGGCAAAGAGCTCTCTCTGTACCTGGCTGAATACCTCATCCATCATATGCGTGCAAACCTCACTTTCCTGAGTGAAAGCACATGCCTTGCTCCTGCTGTTAAACTGTGCTGACCCAGTTTTTAAGTCACTGCCAGTGAGGCTACCCTTGGGCAAGAACTAAGGTATAGAGCATAACCTCATGCCGCCATCATGATTACTACTTGACGGTCACTGTATTGTTAAAATACTTTTGATCAGCATACAGTGGATATAAAAATTCTACACACCTCTGTTAAAATGGCAGGTTTCTGTGATATAAAAAAAATGAGACCAAGATAAGTCATTTCAGACCTTTTTCCACCTTTAATGTGACCTATAACCTGTACAACTCAATTGAAAAACAATTGAACACCATACCCACAGTGAAGCATGGTAGTGGCAGCATCATGCTTTGGGGTTTCTCTTCAGCTGGACCTGGGGCCTTAGTCAAAGTGGAGGGAATTATGAACAGTTCCAAATACCAGACAATCTTGGCACGAAACCTTCGGGCTTCTGCTAGAAAGCTGAAGATGAAGAGGAACTTCATCTTTCAGCATGACAGTGACCCAAAGCATACTGTACATCCAAATCAACAAAAGAATGGCTGGAATGGCCCAGCCAGAGTCCAGACCTGAATCTGATTGAAAATCTGTGGGGTGATCTGAAGAGGGCTGTGCACAGGAGATGCCCTCGCAATCTGACAGATTTGGATTGTTTTTGCAAAGAAGAGTGGGCAAATATTGCCAAGTCAAGATGTGCCATGCTGATAGACTTTTTACTCCAACCCCCTGAAAGATTTCAGTTTGTTTTTCAATTGAGTTGTACAGGTTATAGGTCACATTAAAGGTGGTAAAAGGTCTGAAATGATTTATCTTGGTCTCATTTTTTTCATAACAGAAACCAGGCATTTTAACAGGGCTGTGTAGACTTTTTATATCCACTGTATGTCCTGTGATTGGTGGCATGAACTTGAGTGTTAGCCAGGCTGCCCTGCATTTTAACTGGTTGATGTATACTCATTCCTTTTTTTTAGGAGAAAACCTTATGCCTCCTGGAAGTTAAATAAGGTTGCTTCTTTGTCTAGACGCTGAACCATTCATAGTGGCTCACCATTGCTATCAGACTTTGGGGCGACAGGTTAGCTAGCATCACAGTACCCCAGATCACCCACTCATAGTAGGTAGGTATGAGTGGTTTAGCCAAGATCCACTATCCTGGAAACTGTATCCTGTTTTCAGTTAGTGAGTGTGTGGTACAATGAGAGAAACCCGACTATGCCAGTAGCGGATATCGCAGGTGACACCTCAGGCACATCAGATATTTGGTGATAACCCGAAAACACAAAGCAATGATGCATTTGGTGAGAATCTGAATGGTGAGTGTGGTGCAAATTCACAAAAACAAACAGTCAGATTCAGAACTATAATAGTATGTTTATTAGTATAGTATTAGTATAGTAAAAGTGTAGTATTAAATTTTAGGCTGTATTAATAGTATTAATAATAGTACTGTGGTAAAGTGTCAGCTACACGCCACCAGTGTCACTGGTTTGATTCTCAGTTCAGGTCTGTCCTTGGTGTTAAATTTTGTTTAAGCCTCACATTCAAATCATCTTGGATGTACGAAAACGAATTCTGTCAATGTTACTCAGTTCCATTTTGTTTGCATTTCACCAGTGCAGATGAAGTTTGATTAGAGTCTGTTGCCTGATTTGTGGGACATGATACTCCAAGTTGTTATGCAGGTAGATACAAAATATTCCAAAAGCCCAAGAAGAAAATAATGTGGTCAGCAAAGTAATTCACAATCATTTATGAGTCCCTGATGGACTATGAGTTCTAATTAGTTAATATGACTGCAGATGTCTTGTGTGTGGCTAAATCAGTTATGTTAATAAAAAATTCTGTTTCATTTCTAGAACATTTCTAGTGGACACTATAATCTAATCTTTCTAGCTCTACTTTCAGATCAAAGGTGCTGGCAGTGCAATTGACACTTTCTGGTTTTGTGTTATTTAAATTGCTACAAGAAATGTTCAGAGATATTTTATATCAATTCTCAATCGAGTGAAACATGAGTGATGCCTCGAGGCATGGTCTCAATCGAGTGAAACTTAATCGGGAGAAGCTTCAAGGCAGCTGGCAGATGATCTTTTCCATCTTTTTGTCTGCTGCCTGGCTTCGGTTCTAGGTTGGCAGTGATTAACGTAAAGTTGCTTTTTGACAATGTCCGCCTAAGCGGTCTAAGGCACCAGACTCAAGGTTCAGTCCTTCCATCTGAGGTAAGGAGGATTCTGGGCTCTGAATGGAGGTGTCGGTTTGAATCCCGTTTCTGAAATGAAAAGTTTAGGGCTCAGATGGTTAAGGCTTTAGGTTGTTGACTAGAGTTCAAGCCCCAGCACGTCCAAGCTGCCCCCGTTAACCCTTGCTGCTGCAGGGAGACTGCATCATGGCTGACCCTGTGCTCTGAATCAAACCTCAAAAGTTGGGATATGTGAAGAAAGAATTTCTCTGTGCTGTAATGTAATGTGAAATCTTACTCGTAGTTACCTCTCACTAACCAAGGCATATAGTATGAGCATATGATTCTTAGAAAGCCTGAACATGCTTGGCGAATACTTTAAAATCACATGTAGTGTACAGCCCCCTGGATCCTAGTATACAGCTAACTATAGTGTCCTATAACCACAGCACTCTCAACTCCATTCTCAGCAGGTGTTTCACTGAATGGGGCAAAAATCTTTGAACATGCTGTCTGAAGAGCACCAGTTGATGAGCCTTAGCTTTAGCTTTGACTTGGGGATTATGCCACCGAGTTTTAATCCATTTGCCCTGCTGTGAGGGCTCTAAAGCTGGAGTAGTCTGGCTAAGGCAACCCCGATCGTCCTCGACTAAATCGATACTTCTCTCACTATGACCAGTGCTCTCTAATGGGTGGATGCACACCCCTAATGCTACAATCATCTCCACAGAACATTAAAAAGAGTCAAGGATAGTCAAATTTTTTATTTTTTTTGGAAAGGTTGAAAGGGAAGAAAAATACTCCAAAAAAGAAAGAAAATTTCAGTAGTACGGAAAAAAATAGAAAATAGAAAGAAACCATTTTCAAATGGATTTGAAAAATTTATCTGACATAAAAAAAAAGTGTCAGCTCAGAAGTGTATTTCAAAAATCCATAATTTTTGCTTTTGTTTGGATTTTACCCGACTCTGAAGTTCCAGCTAGGAGTACAGCTCATTTTTATGTTTGAGGCATCTCTGACTTTCTCAGAAGTCTTTCTTAAGAAAAGAGCACAGTTTAATTTTAATAAGCTTGACTGAATCTATTTTTATCTCCGCTCACCACCTCCTTCTGATCTTGGCAGATAGATTCCCATGATGCTCTTGAAAGGAACACACATTTGTAGGACCCTCATGGAAAACAATGGATTTGGACTTTGAACCAACTCTTTGTCAGAGTTGCATATCAGCACTTCTGCAGCGTTGGTCTCAGTGCGACAGGAAGTCAATGGCTCATTGAAGCCACAGTCCCTCTCATTAGTGCACCTTCGGCCCTCGTATGCAGTCAGTTTCACGGGGCTGAATAGCAGCATGCGTCCCAATTTTCCTGATTCAGAACTTATTTAGAATATTGATTTTTTAGAAATGGTACAGTGCTGGAAAAAAACACTTCCTTTTTCATTCAAATTCTGTTTGTATAGGTACGCTGAGGGATAAAATGCCCTATTTATGTACTGCTGTGTGATTTTTCAAGCAGTTAAACGTGTATATAGGAACACATGACAACCAGCAGAAGCCACAGACGATGCAACGAATGACGTACACGGCATATGATACTTAAAAGCTCTCTCTCATCTTGTAATGGGTATTTTTGTGGGTTTGCGCTAGGCTGGCTAACAGCCAGCATCAGTCATCACTCCCGGGTCCAGTATTCCTTTCTTCTCCCTCTGAAGAATTATAACGTCCTCATCCTGCACAGCCGCACCAACATCTCAGTTAATGTTCCCTCTCTCCACGAGATTTCTCTGTCCCTTTTTCATACCTTTATTTATAGCCCTACTGGTTTGACTGCTTTTTCTGATCCTTTATTATTTTATTTATTTATTTTTTTTACTGTTTGCTAATTCTTTCCTTATATGAAATCTATAAATGAGGTTAATTTTGCAATTTCTTAATATTACGCATTTTAATCACGCTGTAAATTCGGTTTGGCATTGGTTAAAAACCCATGAGTAAAATAACAGTTTCATTTCCTCAAATAGCCTTTGATGAAGTCAGCACTTGGACCAGATTCATTCCATTCATTCACTGGGTCTATCTGCAATGCACATTAAATTGTTAAGTCTGACCCAGGGTTGTATAAATATGAAAATTCTTCAACCTTCTATCTCCTAAATGAGATTGATAAAACCTAATCATCGAAATTTATTTCTCAGGGGGCTCTGCATATAAAATGCTTTTTGTTCAGTGCCGCCGTTGCTGTCACTTTTTCTATGTGGTAACAGAAAGCGAAGCTGAAGGCGTAATTCACAGTGAAAGGATGAAATTTGCTTACTGTCCTTTTATACGGTTTAATATTGTGTATATACGTCTGAAATATAGACACGCGTTTATAGTAGTAGAGTTCAGACTGTTCTTGTATTGGCTTGGGGGATGGAAATATAGAGAAAATGTAGTCTTATTATAAGAGAACTGGCAAAAAGCGAACCATTTGACCTGCCGGATTGTCATAATGGTGTGAGGTGGAAGTGGTAGCTCAGTGGTTAAGGTGTTGGTTAGTGACCAGAAGGTTGTGTGTTGGAATTCATGGATGTTTACCTGTTATGTGAGGTATAGCCACGTATTATTACTTTAATATCACACTGAAAATATGATCAATTCGACTGAAGTAAATATAATGCAAGATAATGTTCAAAAACCCTTCAGAAATATCCAAAATATTTCACAAACGTTATACGTTATCCATCTTAACCAATGTACCAATCATTTTAGAGTCGACTGCATTGTTAAGAAATTGCCATAGCATTACAATGATAACAATCATTTGTTATTACCTAATCATAAATCACTACTTTCCTCACTCCGGGAATTAAACAGCACTTATAAACAGTCAGAGCAGCTCTGCAATCCTGGGTCTGCTAAACCGCTTCCTTTTATTACATTCAACATCTGAAACGTGTGCTGTTCATGTAAAATGGAAAAAAAGGGAGTTCAGGTTTATATTTAGTGTATAATTTATCACAGCACATTTTTAATACCCAACTTCATGTCACCTTAACAATGGCACTAGATATCACAGTATTCTCAGGACACAGGTTCAGAGCCAAGTGCTTCTTCTTCTTACTTTATTAATAAACTCTATTGATACAGCACATTTCATCAGTCTTCAAGTTGTTGTGTATCGTGTATTTGTTGTGTATTGATGTATTCATTAATTGTATTAAATCGACAAATGCTGTATATGTAAATGCTTCATGTTGGTACTTCAGGTGTAGTAAAATCGGAGTATAAAATTGATCTGGTAACAAAGGATTGAACGTCAGATACAGATTAGTGAGAGAGAGTTTTTATAGGTTTAATCTTTGTAATTTAGTACCATGGGCAGAAATTGCAGTGAGTGTCTGTAGCTCTGTCAGCTGGGTGCCTGCTGTAGACCTCCATGGCATTAAAATGTGTATTTTAATTATTATTAAATAATGTGTTCTTTATTATAGCTGAGATACAGTACAAAGCAATAAGAGCTTCCCAGTGTATTATACAACAAACCAAAGATTATGAGAGACATTTATCTAAAATGAGCAGACAGCAAAGTGTGTCTATCTATCTATCTATCTATCTATCTATCTATCTATCTATCTATCTATCTATCTATCTATCTATCTATCTATCTATCTATCTATCTATCTATCTTTCTTTCTTTCTTTCTTTCTTTCTTTCTTTCTTTCTTTCTTTCTTTCTTTCTTTCTTTCTTTCTATCTATCTATCTATCTATCTATCTATCTATCCTTTCTTTCTTTCTTTCTTTCTTTCTTTCTTTCTTTCTTTCTTTCTTTCTTTCATTCTGTCCGTCCGTCCGTCCGTCCATCCGTCCTTCCTTCCTTCCTCCCTCCCTTCCTTCCTTCCATCTTTCTTTCTTTCTTTCTTTCTTTCTTTCTTTCTTTCTTTCTTTCTTTCTTTCTTTCTTTCTTTCTTTCTTTCTTTCTTTCTTTCTTTCTTTCTTTCTATTATACAACAAACCAAAGATTATGAGAGACATTTATCTAAAATGAGCAGACAGCAAAGTGTGTCTATCTATCTATCTATCTATCTATCTATCTATCTATCTATCTATCTATCTATCTATCTATCTATCTATCTATCTATCTATCTATCTATCTATCTATCTATCTATCTATCTATCTATCTATCTGTTCTGGAGATTTTAGACACAGGTTGCCCAACATTGCAGAATAGTGAAAATTCAAATAGATGAATTTAATATATAATATAACATTAATTTAAAAATTCTGACATCTGAGTGTCCTGGCTTCAGACACATATATGTTCTGTATTGTCTCCTGCAGTTTAAAGAAGTCTGACCTACTTAAACTGATTTTTAAAGTAAAGCAGAGATATAACATCTTCAGCACAGAAGAACTGTAATAATAATAATAATAATAATAATAATAATAATAATAAATAGAGTTTATGAATATGTGTGAATTCCTTATAGTGTATCTCATGCATGTGCCTCATTTGTAGGACGTTACATCAGCTTCTAGATTCCCCAGTAATATCCTGAATTGTAATTCTGCATGTTTCTTCCCCTCTGATTATGTAAGTGCCCTAATCATCACTGCAGGATCGTTAGTATTTCACTCATTGTTATATTTGTCATGTTGGGATTCAGACAGAAGTTGATTAAATGAAATGGTTCATTTCCTCTGCAGTTTTCATGGAACTCGAATAAAAAGATGTAATTTAACATTCCCGGAATGGCGTACGATGAAATTGCCTTCAATAATCGCTTTTAAAGATAAGTGCTGCAGATTCCCTAAAGTGCATATGTACAATATCTGACACAAAAAATCCCAAATAAATATGATTACAACAGTCTTTCTCAGGTTAGTCTCCTTGTCAAGGGCTGTTAATGGCTTTAGATCAAACTTGAACATCTGTCTCGTGCTCATGGCCTCATACATACAGTTCACGGTCGCACTGATAGGATATTGTGCGATTGCAATGATCTAAAAATACCCCGGATAAGTGTTTGAGCTCCATCTGCATGGTGAAGTGGCCCCTGGAGCCTCTGGCGGCTCTTCTTTTCCCAGGAGAACCACTTGAGAAAGACCTGCGCAATAGCCAGGTTATAGCTCAGGCAAATGGAAGGGCTGCTTTGAATATCATGTTTATTTTAGACAAGAAGCGTCTTCCTTAATGGTCCTTAGAACATTTTTTTTTTGGTTTCTCTTCATTTTTGTCCTTGTGTCTCCTTATTTCTCCTAATTTATATTCACTCGCTCTTCTTATGCCTCGGACGCTACTCTCTGCCTCTCTGTATACATTATCCCTCTGTGAGTCACATTCAGTTCTATCCATCCTCGGTTTCTTGACAACCCGAAATTCGGACTGAACTTTAACTCATCGCCTCTTTCCCATGCATCCTTTAAAATCTTAATTAATCTGCGATTGCTGTGATAGTAAAGTCACAGTCGTGCCTATTTACGATGTCGTTTAACACAACCGATTGCTGCTGGACGTCAGGGAGGGACACTGCCTGCACGAAACCACCGCACTTGTTTGTAGAGATTATAAAAGCACATAACGCCTCAGCAGTGTTATTACAGCCGCAAGATGGTTGCCTGTTCTATCCCCTAACCGTCTTTAGCACTTGGCTGCAGATAATTGTAGCTTCACCGTTCCTAAATTTCTCTTCCTCTGCATCGCCTCATTTCAGTATTCTTTCGAACGTTCAGCTCTTATTGACTTGCACTCATCATTTCTCCTTAGGGGAAATCTTGAAAAAAATCTTAAGGGCTCTTCTGTTACTCTATTAGCTCAAGCAGAGGCAAGAAATCGAGTCAATATAGATGTAGATTTCAGGAGCAGAACTTACCCAGCTTTAAAAAAAATAATGGCTTAAGGGTAATCCTGAGCGCTAAGACAAATAAGCTCACTAGCAGCCTAGTAACATTTAGTAAGAAAACTTCAATCAAGATGTATTTAAATCCTAATTTCCTGGGTGATATGACTGGGTATGCCATTTAAAATAAAGTCAGTGTGCAAATCACTTCACAGATGTTTTTTTTTGGCTTGAAATCTGCTCTTTGTTATCATACTCGCCAAGTGGCCCCTTGTGTGATGTAGGTGTTAAACATTTCCTAGTTGAGAGTGGACATCGACAAGCGGATGTTGAGTGTTGAATCTTCCACTTTGCAGAGAGGAAATATTAGCTGGACCGACACTTCAGGGTGCACACACACTGCTCCATCCTCAAACAGGTCTGTGGTGAAACATAACCCAGATTCACTACTGGAGCTGTAAGCAGTAGTATCCCATACAGGTACAGGAAGTCTACATATGGGTAGACTGAGTGACCACTAGTTTCTATAGATGTGAGGGCTTTATCTTCCCCCCAACAAGGTCTAGATGTCACGGCATTGACCTTTCAATGAAGTGATTCTTTTTTATGATTGTCCTTAATCCTAGCACTTTTATATATGAGCTCAGCATGTTCCTGGCTTAACTCTGCGTCCACCTAGCAGCCCATTTTCCACATGGTCAAATATGCACTGACCTTGGCAATGCATGGCCTCTCAGGCATCTTACACACATTTGAAACACTCTGGGTGCCAAAGCTAACTCAGGGAATGAAGAAAAATGAGCAAGGAACAAATGATAGAGGGATATAATTAGTGTCTTGGAGCCACGTCGAGTGTGAAAGAGGGCAAGCGTGACATAGCACGGACTTACTCACATGAGGCCATGGTTACGGTCACACCATGACAGATTTGTTATTTGTACTTGGCATGGAAACGACGTCTTCACTAGTATGGAAACCTTCCGGAAGAAAAGGGAGAATAAGGTTGTCTTTGGAATCTGTTGGTGTAATTTTTAAGACTCTTCTCATAGATTCTGTAATCAATGCAGTGTAGATTTCCAGAAGTGTTCTAAAATATCTAGGTTTTTCTTCAAGTTCAGTCTGCTCTTGAACACTCAGTGACTTGCATGCAAAGCATATGCATGAAGTAATGTACCTGCGGTGCAATAAATCAAAACTGAGCACTCTTCTGAGTAATGGAAAGAACCGTATAAAGTGACTGACTGCTACCGGTTCGGCCGACGTGCATCGGATGGGCTAAACGGCAGTTTGTTCTCAGTAGCTAATGATGTTTTCTGTATAGAAACAAATTGTGATCAAAATGATTATTAAGTGACACAAAGTAGGACTTGTGTGTTGAGACAAGTCCAGGGCACACATCCCGGCACACTGTTGTGTGAGTGAACACTCCAGGCTGCTGCCAGGCACTTCATCTTTCGAGGAAGGAACAAAGAGGCCTGAATGAGAGGAAGCCATCTTTAACAGCAGAAGATTGTACATAGCAAAAAATAAAAACCAATAAATAAAAAATAAATAAATAAATAAAACAAACAAACAGATGAATAAATAAATAAAATACATAATGTATATAACATACATTACAAATAAATAAATGAATAAGCAAACAAACAAATAAATTAATAAATTAATGAATAAATATATAAATAAATAATTAATAATAAAATAAATTAATAATTTAATAAATAAAATAAAATATATCATGCATATCAAATGAAAATGAAAAAAAAAATAAATAAAAATAAATAAATAAATGCATGAATGAACTGAATAAAGAAAAAATAGCTTATATAAATAAGCCTTTTATAGGCTGTTCAATATTTTTTAACCTTTTTTAACCTAAAAATGGTTTAAAATGAGGTTTAAAAAAAAGGTTAAAAGTTGAGAGGATTTACAAGATGTTTCACATTGATGCCTTTAGATCTCCGTATCACAGAAATCTTCAAACTGCAGACGTTTTGCCTCCTTGAACCCGCCTGAGCAGATTCTCATCATGGTGCAGATTCATTTCACCGATGCTCAAAGCTCCATGGCAGCGGAAATAAGTGTTTGTATACATTTATATTTTTATTGTTTAATATATTTCCAGTGCTACTTTATATTTACGCACATGGCACTTTGACTGTTAAACAAAACAGTTATTTATTCATAAGAATGAACAAAGATATGTTTAAAACCAAATCGCTCGGGGAAGAAAATACTGACATCACAAATGACTTAAATGAATTAGAATTTAATATTTAATAATTTATTATGGAATAAATTCCCAATTATTAGAACTTTGTTGCCAAGCCGCTCTTGGCAGTTACAGCAATGAGAAGTCTGTGGATAAAAAGTTATTAGCTTTTTTTTTGCTGTTTTGTGCTTCAACTTTCCAGGGTAAGGGTTTCTCTGATGGACTGGCAATATCAGAATGCTTTATAAATAATGTAGAATAAAATATTTATCTCGAATGCTTGGGGTAATTGTTTTGCTGAAATGTTCATGTTCCCACCAGATTCAGTTTCTTGGCCAATGAGATTCAATTCTCCTCTAATATGTCCTGGTACATCGCTCCGTTTATGTTTCCTTTTCCCATTACTGTGTGCAGAGAAGCAGCAACACATCGTGATGGTCCCACTTCTGTTCTTTACTGTGAGTAAGGTGACTGGGATCAAATACACAATCCTTCTTTCTCTAAACAAGACAAGCTGAATTATTGCCAAGAAGGTTTTTTTATTAGATTTTGTCTAAATGCTCATGTGAAAATTTTCTAGGAATGGAGATGATTGTGTGTTGCTTATTGGTCAGTTGGACAGTTGTTATTGTGTGAAGAGTTCCTGGGACAGTTCCTTGCCAGACCCCTAGGGGTCCCTAGCAAGTGGTTTATTTATTATTGTGTTATTCCTACGAGGGCGGTGCCACGCCTTTTCCTAATGTCTTTTCTTGCTCTCTCACCTGTCCCTTGTTTTCCCTTGATGTGCCGCTCTTTATACGATTGTCCTGCTGTCTTGGATGGTGTCAGTCATTATGTTTATATACGTGTTGATGTAACGGTGTGTGTGCGCCGTAAGGCCGGACGCCGTGTTATCTAGGTTTTTATGTTATAGTCATGTTTGGTTGAGGTTGCATGTCATAGTTATGGTTTATTTCCGTTACGTTCAATGTACTTGTTTTTGTTTTATTAAATAAAGAATGAATCCCTGCACGGGGCAGCATGGTGGCTTAGTGGTTAGCACTGTTACCTCACAGCAAGAAGGTCCCGGGGTCGAACAGGTGGGGGCTGTGTGGAGTTTGCATGCTCTCCCCATGCCTATGTGGGTTTCCTCCTACAGTCCAATAAAAGAGCATGTACAGGTCGATTGGTAATCCTAAATTGCCCGTGTGTGTGGTCGTCTGTCTATTCGTGTGGCCCTGTGATGGACTGGTGACCTCTCCAGGGTGTACCCCTGCCTTTCGCCCAATGTGTGCTGGGATAGGCTTCAGCAGATCCCTGTGACCCTAATTAGGAATAAAGCGGGTATAGTGGATGGATGGATGGATGGATGAATCCCTGTGTTTGGCTCTGATCAGCTACTGCTGATTCTCGAGCAGACGGCGGAGATCCGGGTTCGATCACTGCCATGGGCGGCGTCCAGCCTTGTACATTGCATATTGCTGCTTTCAGGCAACTTTTTGTTGACTGATTTTTGGCTTTTCTCTCATAATTTAATCATTAATCAAAGACTACGTTGTGAAATCTGGTGCGGTTCATCAGTCCAGGAACAATTAGTTTTTGGCTCCATGATCTTTGCAACTCTTTATTATTGCACCACATGTTCATGCA
This sequence comes from Hemibagrus wyckioides, assembly GCF_019097595.1. NCBI lineage: Eukaryota > Metazoa > Chordata > Actinopteri > Siluriformes > Bagridae > Hemibagrus > Hemibagrus wyckioides. The sequence continues at coordinate 2,080,553 of NC_080721.1, read as the reverse complement.
GAGATGATTAAAGTCTTTGCTTCGGTTTTGTAGCTTTTTGGTTTATTTTTGTCGTCCTTAAGCTCCTTCATCTTCACCATGATTGCTGCTTGTTTCATGCAACCTTCCTAAGTCATGGCAAAGCCTTTAATAATGACTGAATCTGGGGCATTTTACCCGAGAACTATTTTTTTTTCCTGCTACGATAACTAGGATTTATTTGGTGTCTACCTTTTATATTGTATTTTTAATATTAATTTCTTTCTTCCTGTCATTTTTGTTTGATTAAGCTTTTTTATGATTACAAATATGAACTTTTTGTTCAAAAGTCAGAACGCATTACAGTGTGGATATATACACATGATTTATATTAAATAATAAAGCAAAAGTCTGAATAATGAATTCCCCTCACTGTAAATTCTAGTGTTTATAACAAAGGTATTAAGGTGTACAGGCAAGTGGACAAAATTAAACAGTATAAATGATCATTTGAAAAGAAAATCAAACTTCTCTATTTATGAAAGGGGAATCATTATTTTTTTTACTATGAAAACTGCTCTGCTCTTAGAAATGCTGAGCTCTTTAATCCGGTGATATGCCGCTGTTTTACTGAGCAGGCAGACAGACAAAGACACACACAGATGGTGTAAATATATATATATTATTAATTTTATGCTGTCAGTAATTACTTATTTATTTATTTATGTTTCTATCCAGGCTGAAATAACACGAGTCAGTCTCGAGTCTGCCATTGTGTGACAACACGAGTCTGAGTCCCTAACTCCAGTCCACATCTCTGGCCTCTGGAGTGACCTGATATGTAGGTATATATTTATATATTTTGTACATTTCCTTTTGGTTAGGGAATTCATTTTGGGGGAGTTGAAAATCTACAAAAACTAGTGTTGGTCACATGTTTAAAGAAAGGTTTCTGATAGATTTCACAGAATTTTGCTTCTGTAGGAGTTCATAATGAGGTATAAAGAGGTGGAAGAGGAACGACGATGAGCAAGTGCACCATAATTCCATCTGCTGGTAGATGATACTGAGGCTGAACTCAACAGCACTTAACATTGAAAGAGTGGAAATAGGGGTAATAGTTTGGGGTGTGTGTGTGGTGTGTGTGTGTTTATAGAGTCATTCTGCATAAGTGGTCATCTCTGAGGAACAACAGCCCACTGTGGACTTGTAATCTGAACAAGTGACCATCTGCTCAGCCCTTTCATTCTTCCCTGACTCAGCCTTTCCTGACAAAACCTACACAATCCCTCAGAAACAAACCCTGGAAAATTCCACAGTGTAGAAACCCAGAGACATCATCGTAAATGCCGGACATCAGTGTTTAGGTCAGATTCGTCAAAACTAATAAGGGTTTAATATTTTTTAAAATATCTACTCTTCTATAGCCTCCTGGTGGTCCAGGGGCAGGCTCTCGTTGCCGCGGCCCGGGCCCAATACCTGGGCAAGGCGCTAACCCAGCCACTGAAGAGTTAACTCTCAGTGCCGGTCCCAAGCCCGGATTAAATGGGAGGGCCAAATTGGAACATGCGGACTAAATGATCCACTGTGGCGACCCCGAACAGGGAGCAGCCAAAAGAACAACAATAACAAAATATCTAATCTTCTCTTAAAGTGGTGTATGAGGGCAAATTGATCAGGAATCTGATAGCAAACAGAAAGAAATATGTAGGGACTAATTGTATGTACTCCAGATACAGCAAGTTTTAAACATTTGTCATTTTGAGAGAAGAAAAAAATGCAAACAAAAATTCAACAAATTTTATACTTTAAATATTGCTATTTCATGTTAGATTTCCACAGACTGCCAGACAGCAACTATATGGTGCTTCTTGTAAATTCTTTTTTTTCCCCACACCATTCAAGCTTTTTTTACATTTCATTATAGATATGTCTTCATTATAGACATATCAAGAATCCCATGAAGCATTCAATGTCAATACAACTGAAATAAATAGAATTGAAATATACAGCACCATGAAACTCTAGAGACTGTTGCATGTGAAATTCGCAGGACAGGAGTTTCTGAAAACACTCAAATCAGCTCAACATCCATGCCACTTTAATCAAAAAGTCACTTGAAGCATTTTTTGTTTGATGAGAATGTGAAGCTCTTGACCCGCATCTGCATAATTTTTCGCCACTGAGCTGCTGCACGAACCAGCAGGTGTACAGGTGTTTCTATTAAAGTGGACAGCCAGCGTAAACTGAGAAACAAACACAACACACAATGTAGGCGGCATCTCATTACAGATTATTTTTTTGTTAATATGAGCAGTTTTAATAATATTGTTAAATATTTCATTTCATATAATAATAATTATTTCATTTGGTTTATTTACAATTAATTTATTATATATATATATATATATATATATATATATATATATATATATATATATATATATACACAATATAATATATATAAATAATATATATTGTAAATAAACCAAATTATATACAGTATATAATATACTGTATTTTATCTATAATTGTTTTATTAGTTTATTATTACAAAAATTAATCTATATTTATTATTTAGTATAAATTTGTTATTATTTATACATAAAATCAATCAATCTATCAATCTATCTATCTATCTATCTATCTATCTATCTATCTATCTATCTATCTATCTATCTATCTATCTATCTATCTATCTATATAACCAAACAGATTCAAAAGATCATCAACTATTTAATTTCATTTAATTATCATTAAATTTTCTTACTTTTTTATTTTCACTGTAGAGCCGAAATCAGGCCCATGCAACTGTTTCTAAAAAGTCTGTCTGTCATCTGTGCATGATAATTAACTTGCTCGTAAAAGCTGCTCTGCCACCAGCCAGATCGCATCCTGTGATCGTGTGTAGGGCAACAAGCGTGATGTGGAAATAGCAGCTTGTGTTTAGTTACTGCATAAGCAACTGAAACTTTTCTCTTTTTTTTCCCTTGCTGGACTGATCAGCTCTCTAATGAATCTCCATGTCTGCTGGTAAAAGTGTGAATAAATAGCCTAACTAATATCCCGCATGGCTAACCTGCTTGTCCCCGGTGCCGCATTTGTCAACTCTTGCGTGTAATCTCCTACAAAAGTGTGGTTTAGCTGCTGCTTAGTTACGGCTTAGCGCTACTTAGTCTGCCCTTTTGTTTTCTGCTGACTTGTATTTCCCAAAAAAAAAGTTCATGCAATTTCCCTAGTGTGACGTTTCATCGTTAAAACTGAAGCAAGAAGAAAAATTCAACATAAGACGGTGACTGACTGCGTGGCTGAGAAGAACATTTCTGATCTTTTCAGACACCGACAAAAGTCTGAATGTCATTCCTTTATCTCGCTCTTAAAGACGGCTCCAGCAGGACGGCGCTCACGGTGTCTTCGTGAATGATGACTTCATCGTCTCTCGTTTAAGAAAGCTAGATTCTCCAGCACTAATAAATATTTACATGCACCAATCACACCATTTATACAGTATATACAGTACATAATGTCTGGAATATACCATATATGTGCTATACAGTGAAGTGCTGCTAATGAAGCGTACCTAGTTCATGTTAAAAGAAAGGGTCTGTGCTTGTGGATGCAGTTCATCATCCATAAACAGAGGAAATAACAATAACAATAATAATAATAATAATTGTAACTTACAGTAACAAAGTAGTGTGTGTGTGTAACTAGTAGTGTGTGTGTTTGTGTGTGTGTGTGTGAGAGAGAGAGAGAGAGAGAGAGAGAGAGAGAGAGAGAGAGAGAAAGTGATAAAGTGAGACATAGCAAAGGAGAGAGAGAGAGAGAGAGAGTGACAGAGAGAGACTGAGAAAGATAAAGAGAGAGAGAGAGAGAGAGAGAGAGAGAGAGAGAAAGTGATAAAGTGAGATAGCAAAGGAGAGAGAGTGACAGAGAGAGACTGAGAAAGATAAAGAGAGAGAGAGAGAGAGAGAGAGAGAGAAAGTGATAAAGTGAGATAGCAAAGGAGAGAGAGTGACAGAGAGAGACTGAGAAAGATAAAGAGAGAGAGAGAGAGAGAGAGAGAGAGAGAGAGCATATGTGAGACAAAAGGAAATGCAAAGAACATGACCATGCACAATTGATGGTCTCTCGGAACATTCTAGAAATTCTTGTCTTTATTATAATCACATTCATAAAATAATGTGAGATCTTTGTGTCAACTTCCAGTGTTTTAAAATAGAGTGTTTAAATCCAGCTGGAGCGTGGAATTAAAGTCTCTTGGTCCATTTTCAATCGAAACTAGTTCAGCTCCAGAATGTTCCTGAATGAAGCCCAGACGCTAGCCAAATGGAGGATGTTAAAAACTGAAGGACTTAAATTTGCATCGCTAATACTGATATTACCGCAGCGGCGTCAAACATATGGCCTGCAGACTAGGACAGGCCCAGGCCATGAAAGAAATGTATTTCTGTTCAGGTAATCTTTTTGTGGACGTTAATTGAATTGAAAGATTCCAAAAAAGAGTGATTCCAGCAGAGAGCAAAATAGAGCAATACACTAAGGGCTATAAATTCAGCTACAGAAAATGTGCTAACGATATATAATTCGCTATTCTGACCTTCTTCACCACCATTCTACTCACAGGGACCTCAGGTCAGCTAATCAGTCTCTCCTGTCACTTTCCCAGTTCTGGCTTAAGGGAAAAGAAGATTGGGCCTTTTCTGTTACTGCCCCAAGGCTTTCCATCTCATTGTCACTCAACTCAAGTCTGGATGATCTGATTGTCCCTCTTTCTGTCGTAAACTTTAATCTTTTACTGTCCTTTCTTCTTCTTCTTCTTCTTCTTCTTCTTCTTCTTCTTCTTCTTCTTCTTCTTTTCTTCTTCTTTGTCTTCTTAGTTGTACACAAAAATCAGCCGTAACATTAAATCCTCAAGGTGTGCTGTGGGATCTGACACCAAGCAGCATCATCCTTAAGTCCTATAAGTTGTGAGGTTGGACCTCCATGCATCAGATTGTTTTGTCCAGCACATTCCACAGACAGATTGAGATCTGGGGAATTTGGAGACCTTGAACACTTTGTCATGTTCTTCAAACCATGCTGAAAGAGTTTATGGTCAATAGGCAATACTGTTGCCTTGAAAAGGTGTACTTTATCTGCAGCCCAAGGTTTCCTAGCAGGACATGGTTCGGAGTATCATTCTGCCCCTTGCTAGCTTAACCTCCTCCCATGGTGCATCCTGCTGCCATCTTTCCCCTCGATTAAGGGATGCCCATGTACCTGATGTGTACCTGTTTTTATTGCTCACATGCTCATTGTAAGTGCTTTTTGCAGTGGCCAGGGGTCAGCATCGGCACTCTGATGCAAAGGCGAAGCAGCCCCATAAACAGCAAGCGGAGATGCACTGTGTGTTCTGACACATCGACTTTAAGAACCGACTGTTCACTTACTGCCTAATATATCACACGGGTGCCATCGTATAACGAGATAATCAACGTTATTCATGTCACCTGTCAGTGGTTTTAATGTTATGGCTTTTATATTGGTGTGTGTGTGTGTGTGTATAGTTTAGTTTAAGAGGAACACCTGTGCACCTGCAGTGAAATGTCGATCCTGGTCAAGAGCTTCAGTTCATGTTCACATCAAACATTCGAATGAAGAACAAGGTCTGATCTCAGAGACTTTGATTGTGGTACGGATTTTGTTACCAGAAGGGTTTTTTTTAATCTTTCATAAACTGCTGATGTCCAAGACATTTCACACAAAACTTGACTGAATGATGCAAAATAGAAAGAACATCCTGAGGGTCTGCAGGCTGAAACACCTTTTTGATGAGAGAGATCAGAGGAGGATAAGCAGACTGGTCTTTTTCCTGTGCTCATCATAGCCTCAGGTTCCTGTTCTGAGCTGACGGGAGAGGAACCTGATGGGGTTTTCTGCCGTTGTAGCTCATCCACATCAAGCTTTGATCTGTTTTGAAATGCTTTTCAGATCACCACGGATGTAAAGAGTGATTATCTGAATTACTTTAGGCTTCCTGTCAGCTCAGACCCGTCTGATTATTCTTCTCTGATCTCTCTCATCAACGAGGTGTTTTATCTTTAGAACCTGAGTTAAAATATATCATTCCTGGAAGCTTGAACTAATCTGTCCATTTTTTTCTGACCTCTTTTATCAAATCTTGTGCACTCAGTGTTTTTTTTCTTTTTTTTCTTTTTTACACCATTCACCATTAAAACTTCAGAGACTGATGTGTGACAGATGTCCAGGACATCAGCAGTTTTTACAATACTCAAGCCAGCACTTTTGGTACCATCCATGAAACAATCAATGTCACAGAGGTCAGACTTTTTTAAAACTCTGATGCTTGATGTAATGCTTGTATCTACAAGAGTTTGTATGCATTGTGGTGCTCCTGTTACGTGATTGGCTGATTAAATAACTGCATGAGTGTGTGTGAAAGTGGTTTTTCTAATAAAGTGACTAGGAATATAAACCTTAAGATAATTGATATACAACAACATTGGGGTCCACTTCTGGGGGCCACAAACAGGATTCTGAGGCTACAGGGGGGTACAGATTCAGAGAAACTGGACAGTTCTTGCAATTGGGAGAACATGATTAGTTAATTGCATGTATGAGCAGAAGCACAGGCATCCCCATAAATGTGGCAGTGCATGTGTGGATTAGGGGTGTAATTAAATATGAGGATTACTTTTAATACTTGGCATCCCGCTGGATTAAAAAAGTGTTTAGTGTGAATGTGAAAATCTGGAAAAGGTTGCCAGGTTGCCAAAAATCCACGCCAAATACAACATACCAAGCTGAAATTGAATGTTTAAACAGCACATATGGGTGTGATGGTCAGGTGTCCACATACTTTTGGGTCTATAGTTTAATTTATGTTATGCAGCTCTGTATTGAAGTGTAGCTTTCGGATACTTATTCAACACAATGAAGTAATGGTGCAGTTTCAGCCAGTAGCTGCACTCGAGTCTCTGTTCTCTAAGACGCTGGGGATCAGAACATTAAACTCTTCATGAACTTGCAGGAGAAAGAAAGGAGTCCTGCCTGTGATTTGAATGGTATCTTTTATTTGCCTGATAATTCTTATGCAAAGCGGCTTAGAAGTGAAGCAGAACTTCCTGAAACATATAGCTGATAATTTATACATCTCTTTTTCTGCATATTTATTTTATACCCCCTCATTCTCATACCTTTTCCTTCCCATGTCTCTTTTTTCTCTCACACAATGACAATGACACTGGAATGGTCTGGTAGAAGTAGTAAATGGTATATGATCTCGTGGCTCGAAGTGATGACGTGTGTTTTAGCCCTGAAAATATCCAGAATGACAAACACACACACCCCAGATATGATTTTTCTGTGTACTGGTTTGTGCACAGTTGTGTAGTTAACATTCAGCAGTCAGACTGAAGTTAAAGCCTTTACATCAAGCAGTTAAAACCTTTACATGATATCCACTCTGAGCAGGAATTATCACCCATATGCCGAACATTCGATATCGTTTTGCCTGAAACGGCCCTTTTTATTCAGCTCCTGTTCCCATATAACGGCTTGCATCTCAGCGTCAGTGTGAACGAGTTAGCAGATGTGAAGACATTTCTTTCTTGCTGTGATGATTGGGACATTTGCTGTAACGGCTTATCAGCCTTATGGCATAAGAGAGAAGAACTCAAGGTGTTTGGATTTATTTCACTGTAGATCAAAACCCATTTTTCTGGCAGTTTGTTGCACAGAGTGGACTTGATGTTTCTGTACTTGTGTGTGTGTGTTTTTTATTGATCAATTGATTAAAAATGATTGGTTCATTGCTTCATTCTTACATCTTCAGACAGATCAGGGTCACAGTGACTCAGGAGCCACTCAGTGAGCATGAGAAACACTAAATTGGACAGCACCAACACCAACACCTTCATCATGAAAACACTCTTTTATACCTTGGGGCAATTTAGTGTTGAAAATCCACCTACTGGGAGGAAATCCACAGGGAGGACTTGTAAAACACTGCACAGACAGGAACATACTGGAAAGCCTGGAGCTGTAACGCCACCCATTGTGTCACCAGGCTGTTCATTTCGTATTAGAGTTATTCATCTCTTGATACAATTGCTAGGTTTAGGATAAAACATACCATAGACAGATGATTTGATTCATTATTTCTTTCAATTAGATCCACTTTTATTATCCGTGAAGGCGTGAGAGTTTCGATATTGCTTGAGATGTAGTTAGGTTCACGGTGGAGGTTTAAGGTAAATACTGCTATCTTAATGTAAATAGAGAGGCCCAAAAAATGTATACACATCAGGAAATTGTGTGATTGTGTTGGTGTTTCTGTTCCAAACATACATTTCACACACATCTTCAAATTTACAATACAACTTAAAAATGATCTTGGGTTGCTCGAAAGTCAAGCGTGCTTTCACCATTTTCTCCGGCTCTCCTCTGACGGTCACATGATCACATCAACGAAGGCGTGACTTCTGACATCTTTAGAGGAAACATATTACACATTGCCGCCATAAATCAATTCGTGTTTTAAAAAAGGGCATAGACAACACTTGTTGAAGTGTATATACATTGTCTTGGGCCCATCTGTATGTGGATATTGATATTGACATTGATAGCCTTCAGCCTTTGTGTTTGATGTGATGCTTCATTGATGTGTTTAGAAATTGAAAGCACCTGCATAGCCACTCTGATTTTCATTATTTGCCAAAACATATAAATCTAAATAATATTTCACATTCTTCATTAATCAGATATGACAGATTGGAATTGAATACATGTCCAGTATATGGATATACATATACAGACTTATCGCTCAAAGTCTCGCTAATATTATAATCGTAATGTGTTTTGATTGCATCTCCTTCACTCTCGCTCTGTCATAGCTCATCACTCATGCCTTAGATGCCTGCAGTCATTTTTCACACACACACACACACACACAAACACACACACACACACACACACACAGTGCATACTGATTGTATCCCATTGGTTGCACAGTTTGTTTAGGAAATAAGCAAACTACAAAAGAGAAAAAGTACGGTTGTTTACACAATAAAAAGTACAATTAAACAATAAAATTGATATAAATTAGCTACCTCAGGATTGAAGATTAAGCCCATTTTACGCGCTAAGCAATGCTGCATGTATGGAAGGTTGCAAACACTTTTCGAGTGTGACTCAGGAATGCAGCGTTTACTGCTATTATTATTCACTGCTTTAGTAAATATGAGGTCAAGATATTTGTTTTGAACACCAGGTCACATAATGTTCATTAATCCAGTGAGATGGAAGTTTCGACTTTCTACAGACAGATTCAGGAAAACTGGATATCAAATTGAACTCTCACTGTAATAAATTAACAGAATTATATCCCTATTTGTTTCATATAGTCACTTTTCTAACTGTCTAATGCACAGTATATATATATATATGGTTGTCTTTTTGTTGACAACAAAGTGTAATAATTAATGTCTGGATAAATAAAGCTCTTTTTCTTGATCTGTCTCGTCTATCAAGGTTGTCTACCTGAACCCGTCTTCACCATCTACCACACCACATCATGGTGGTGCAGCCAGCTATCTCACTCCTACTGGCCGTGCTGGCGTGCAGCGGGCCGGCCTGGTCGTCCCCTCCGCTACTGCTCCGCCCCCGGGAGCGAGAGAGGGACTCGGGCGGGGCTTCGGGCGGAGTCAACATTGCCGTTGTCCACTCGGGCTCCTCCCACCTCCCGGAGACGAGTGTAGGGGTAGGGGGCACCTTGGCGGCAGGTGCAGGCACAGCATCAGGAACAGGAGTGGGCACTGGCTGGTCGGGGCAGGTGGGTGAGAGTGTGATGACACCATGGGGCCCAGCCAATGTCATCTGGTTGGCAGTAAACGAGAGCAGCCCCGGGAGCCTGCTGCTGCAGCTGTGCGAGCTGCTGGCCAGCACACCACTGCAGGGCCTTGTGTTCGAGCAGGAGAAGCCGCCACCCCCGGAACGTGCCCCGCTGGCACCTGTACTGGAGTTTGTCTCAGCACAAACTGGTGTGCCAATCATGGCTGTGGGAGGTGGAGCAGGGCTGGGCAGAGAGCCACAGGTAAGATCTTAGTGTACGACTTGTTAGGATAAACATTAGCATAACAAACCAGACCAGAGATTCTTCATGATTCATCAGAACACTTCCTATTGCTGTTGAGGCTCATTTGATTTCATGGAGTCTTCCTATCTACAGTATTATACTATATTTCCCTGGAGTTGTTTTTTTATATAATGTATAATTTATATAATTTTTATAAATATAATGTCTATATTTTCTTATAATTTCTGGTCATTCGTTGTTCACACAGAAGGCTAGTAGAATCGTTGTGTGCATGTAACAGGGAAAAAATACATTAAGAACGAGCAAAATCTGAGGCTGGTGTGGATGCCCCCGTGTCCTTAGGTACCAGATTCAATTCTAAACCTAGCTAAAATCTCCTTTGCACGACACTAAGGGATAAAAAAAAAACCTGTCAGTGGAGGAGCAGAGCAGGCTTCTTAGACAGGCTTGCCTAAGGGACAGCACATGCGACCTTACCACAGCATGCATTCAATCTATTATCTTTTATGTCTTTTAAAGGTGTGTCACTCACCATAACACACAATTCTCCGGACAATTCCGTAAACTCTCGTGCATGATTTCTTGACTGCAGATTTCACACAAATAGAACCAGCACATAAAATATCGTATCATGAATAGATATAACAGGAAGATTATGGAGAAAGACTGGTATTCCGACAAAATAGGCAAGAGAGGGATGTGTGTAAAATACAATATTTAAAAATTAAGTATTCATATTAGCATTTTAGCTTCAAATCTATTAACTAAATGTCATCCTCAGCTTCGCTCTGTGTGTCTGGACTTCAGTTGCCTAAAAATAGAAAACTGTGTCATGGGACTCAATGGATTTTCAGTAACTTGTGTGTTCTGTTATATTTAAGTCAAAGAGATTTTTTACTAGTTTATGTAGCTTTTCCTTTACGCATATTTCACCATAACTGCTAAAAATTATTGCCTAATAAATGAATGAAAAAAATAGCACAGGCTACTGACTGTGAGGAAACTTTGTGTCCTATTTAATATCCAATTTTGTAATAAATAGGTGGAAGACATTTCTTGTAATTCTATTTGCATAAACTGTGGAAGGAACATCTATGACATATGGGCAATGAATGAATTTAATGAATTTATTACAAATGACACATAAAATAAAATATACAATCTATTTTGTATATATATATATATATATATATATATATATATATATATATATATATATATACATTTCATTTATGTTAATATTTATTTCTCATGGGTACTTTAAAGCAGTCTCAAAAGAATTTCCTTCAGGATTACTAAAGTTATCTTATCTAAGAGTGAGGGACTGATGTGTATTTGCCTAGCCCATCTCACATAGGTTTAGATGACAACTAGCTCCTTACTAGGAGACCAAAAAACAACAATTGGAAGATCCTTAAACTGAACACTAATGTATTGAACATAACCTACATCTACAGCAAAATCTATTAATTTATACATATTCCACTTCCAGCAGATGTGCGATGCTCCAGTGCTTAATTCTTGCAGCCTATGTGTTTTAATAATCTTTTTTGTTATTATGGTAGAATATGATGAAACATTGAAAGGCACATTTGTGGTGTTTAAATCCATACATATCTGCACTTTGCTAATACATTTTCTGATCTGTATCTCGAATCTTGTTCGTCACCGTGCCTCGTCTGGAAGCACTTCTGAGTAAATCGGCTATAATTCATCATTGGTCCTAGTGCCGGTTTAGTTGTTCACTACAGGATGCCTTTTCATATTTCATACTTCATACATTCAGGATTTCAGCCAGACTGAGACATTCACTGAGATGCAAATAAGGTTCTATTGATCTGGCTCTTTTATCTCTACTTCGTAATCAATACATTTCTCTCATACACTAACCATTAACCACAATCTAGGCTTTAATGAACAGTCTAGAGCACTTTGTTGTGAATTGGCAGATGTAGAGGTTACTCATGCTTGAGCAGGGCATCTCCCTTGAGGTTTACTCTGACTCTGCCAAATGAAGCATAGAGGAGTTGTTTAATTGGTTTAATTAGGACAATAATTAATTACACCATGCAGTTAAATACTTTTGTGGCTATGATCTTACTGCATTTAACCAGCTTAACCAGACCCGAGGGGAATAAAGTGAAGTTAGGGGGCAGAAAGTCTGTTTTTCACACTGTCACACTTATTTTATGAATTAGATATACATCAGGGCTTCGCCTTAAAATCAGATTAATAAATCATGTAGTCATCTTTAAAATATGATTTTCTGTACTGTGTTACAACAGATATACATCTAGTTTTGTTTCAGACTCTGTGAATAAGAAATATATACCACTTATCAGAGTTTCATTCATTCATCTTCAGTAGTAAGTTTATCCTGATCAGGGTTGTAGTAAATTATTCTAGGAACACATCAGGGATAAAGACACCCTGGGCAGGACCTCATTTTTCTCTTTTCGTGCTTTTCTTCCGTTTCAACTGCAATCTGGCTCATAATGTACAGAAACCTTCTGCAGAACAGTATAGAAACACTCAGTTAGTATAAGAAGAAGAAATTCTTCCAAGGCCTTGATGATTGGGACATGTGCTGTCATGGCTTATCAGCCTTATGACATAGGAGAAAAGAACTCAAGGTGTTCGGGTTTGTATTACCATAGATTTTCTGTCAGACTCTATAATTCCTTATGCTAGATAAGGAGTGGTGGCTGGTGCACTTAAAAAATGATTCCTAGTGTTTCACTTGCCAGTTTTATCAAAGAGCTGTACTTCTCTGTATGTTTATTTTTATCCATCCATCCACTGAATGATTGCTTCATTGGTTCATTACTTCATCTTCAGGTACTTTAGCCTCATCAGGGCCACAGCAATTCAGAAAACTATCACCATGAACATTGGGTGCAAGGCAAGAATCCACCCTGAATGGGACAGCAGACCGTTTACACCTTGGGGCTTTTTAGTGTAGATAATCCACCTATTGGCATGCATTTTGGAGAAAACCAAAGAACCTAGGGGAAATCCACAGGTTGAACTTGTAAAACACTGCGCTGTCAGGATCATACTGTTGAGCCTGGAGCTTAAAATAGAGTGCTTTTCTTCCTTTTCAACTGCAGTCTGGCTCTTAATGTGCTCTAACTGTCTGCTGCACAGTACAGCAGCAATATCAGCAGAACAAAGCCTTCTGAGGCAAACATACAGGCAAAGAAGCTCCATAAATTAGTCTAGACAAAGAAACAGGATACAAAGCAGTAAAAACAAGGAGCAAGTTGTAGCTCAGATTTGCAGTTTTATTGCAAATAAGATTTTTATAAGAGAAGACAGAGGTATAGGTGCATACAGAGGGAGGAGAACACGAGTGAGATAAATGTTCAGAGTACACATGCACAAAGCTTAGCTCGAGCAGAGAATGAGGCAAACAGAAGGGTAGGATGTTCTGAATTTTATATAGAACAAGACAAAGTACAATGTCTTCTAATTTTACCTTCAAATAAAATGTTCAAGAGGATATAGGCTCTGGACCAATTGTAATCTATCTGAAATTAATTAGTTTTCTTCCTTTTCCTTGTATTATTTATTTATTTTATTTATTATTATTATTATTATTATTATTATTATTATTATTATTATTATTATTATTATTATTATTATTAATACTACTACTACTACTACAGCTACTACTACTAATAATTAAAATAAAAATACAAAGAAGTAATTTTATGAAGTGTTGGTAAGGCATTTAAAATAAAGAGTGTTATACATTGTGAAATACAAAACAGAAAAAAAGATAGTCAGATATAACAATAAAATAATACTAGAAATGAAAAATGGAAAAAGAAAACAAACAAACAACCAAATAACAAAATAAAATGCAGTAATGCATTAGTAAAGGCATAAATGAGAAATAAATGCCCTCTAAAAGCTAAATTGATAAATTTTTTTAATGTTTTTTAATCAGTAATAAAAGGACTGTGATGAATGGTTCTTGGTAAAGTTTTCCAGATGGTGCCTAAAAAATAAAAACCTATCACCACAATACACATCCATTTTAGCTGAATTATTTGTTAATTTGTCCATGCTGATTTGTAATTAAATGGGCTTCTTTTTTTTCTTTTTTGATCTTAATCAAAAGTTTAAATTATTGACCATAACATGCACTGTTGAGTTTACATACAGAGAGGGCTTATAATGTAGAGCAGCAATGTTCATGTTGAAGATGTTACAAGGGTCACTGGAAACCAACATCATCAACCCAGGCTGGGGGCTGGATTCAAAATCACACAGCAATTACTGGCTGATCCAACTTGCATGAATTTCATCACTGGAAATCATAATGTAAGTCAGTAGTGTGTAAGACTCCCACATGCCTGTATAAAGTCTGGGAAGGCTCCGGGTGAGATGGCGGATATCTTTTCCCAGACCTGGAGCAAGGCATCAATGAGCTCTTGGTGCTACTTGGTGGCTTCGGATGTACCAATACATAACATCCCGGAGGTTCTCAATTGGATTCTTGTCTGGGGACCGTGACGGCCAGTCAATAGCATCAATCCAGAAACTGCCTTCACACTTTGGCTACATGGGGCCGGGCTTTGTCTTAGGGTCCACTGCACCAGCATAAGTTCTGACAATGGCTCTGAGGGTTTTGTCCGTTGCCTAGTATGTGGACGTTTGTACGACCCTCTAAGGATATTTCCACAGCCAATCTGGTCATGCTTGATGATGTTGCAGGCAGCATAACATTCCCTACTGCATCTCCAGACTCTTTCATGTCACTGCTCAGTGTGAACCTGATTTGTGAAGAGAATAGGCCACCAATGCTGTACCTGCCAATTCTGGTGTTTTCTGGGAAATGATTTTTGAGCTTCACAGTGCTGGGCTGTGAGCACAGAGGATGTTGGGCCCTCATGCCACTCTCGTGGAGTATGTTTCTGACAGTTTGGCCAGAACCATGAACACCAGTAGCCTGCTGGAGGTTATTTTGTTGGGCTCTGGCAGTGCTCCACCTGTTCCTTATTGCACAAAGGAGCAGATACCAGGCCTGCTGTTGGGTTGTTTGTGTCTGAGGCCACCACCTGCAAAGCCATTCCCTTTTGGGGGTTGTCTTGCTAAAATGATTTATTTTGCTTAAATTTCATTGGCTTTTATTTTGGACAGTTCTGTTATGAATGAGGGCTTGTATTTAACTGAACAATGAGACAAAAATTAGCAGCAGTGTTTTTAAAGTAATATATTCAAGAGCATATTAAATATTTATGCTATGAAAAAAGACAACTGCTAGAGCACCTGCCATTTTATTCTCATATACAGGATGGATGTAAACCTCAGAGAAGTTACGTTACTGTCAGTAATCTAGTTTCAGTTAATAAATAATTTACATGGCTCATTTTATAAGTTAATGCTCTTACGTTTAATATTTAGTAAATTTACAAGCTGGCTGGTGAGAGTTGAAGGAACCTGATACTTCTAGTTTAAGATACTTGGAATGAGGGGGCCATGCAGTGGGAAGGTGGAGCTTTTTGTTGACCTGTTTGCAATTTCTGAAAGGGCTGATATACTTGGGACCAAGATTTCTGAATTCATGGGGTTGTCGGACATACTTGGTCAACAGCCATACCTTGGCGGTTTTGGGGAGTGTGACACCTGTGGCGGTTGCTGGGTTTAGGATGCTTGCTTGAATCTTTGGAAGATGACTTACAAAAACAGTCCACATTTACACAAATGATGGTGTTACTCAAGGAGTTGGTAGGTTGGTGAGGAAATTGATAATGATGTGGGACCACATGCATTGGGGTGTGGGCAGTGGCACCAGCTTGTCTGCAGGCAGGGTTCTGGGGACTTTTCAGATGGCACAGGAGTTTACAACACAGTGGATGTCAGAGAACATACTGGGCTACCAATACCTTATTCACGACAGATGGTATGCGTACTGGATGCCTGGGTGGCTACTGAGGTGTGGGCCCAGGAGATGAGTTGGGTTTTGAAGTGGCTGAAGACAAAGCACTTTAGGGGACAGGCACTTTGTAGGACTTGTGTGGTTATGGCTTGGTCTAACTGCCAGACACACAAGCTGTGAGAGAATGAGCTCTTATCATTTAGGTCAGGATTCAGCAGAATGGATTCATGACAGGGTGTCAACTTTTTTTGGAACCTGGGCATTATGATATGGTGAACTGGAAAGAGGAAAATAGAGACTAGCAGGCTTGTATATGTTTCAGGCATATGTTACAGTTCCGAGAGTTCATTGTTTTGGTGTAAATGCGAACAAGTATTCCGCCCCATCCAAGTTTGGGGGGTGTGTGGGTCTGACTCAATAGCACAGTCATAAGGAGAGTATGGAAAAAGCTCCTGGTGGGATCAGTACTCAGCCAGGATATGGCACTGTGGGTGTGTCTCAGGACGTTTGATGGTTGTGGATGACGGCATTATTTCAGGCTTATGGATGTAGTGGTCTAAGCAGTCCTGGGACCAGAGCGTGAGCTGTGGGTTGTGTTGCTCAATCCATGAGATTGACGGCCAGAATTCCGGGGTACTTGGCAGAGATGGTGACCAGCAGTTCTATGTGCTCATGGTGGAGCGTATCAACCTGCAGAAGGAGAGGTTGAGTGCACCATGTTACAGCCCTATTCCCTTTAGGACCCCTGTTGATAACCTGGATACAGAGCGGCTAAGGATTGTAGGGATGAAGTTTGTGAGTTGTGCTTGACTAAGTATGCAGGGTACATGGCCTGCTGAGGTTATCTGCTTGACCGCAGAATTAATGGCACTACACTAAGCCTGGCACTTTCCTAGCTGCATTTGCTTGGAAGCTGTGTGGGATTCCGTGATTGTGCAACAGGTGTTTCCAGCAAATAGTGGGGTCAATCCGGGAGTGTAACATGAGAATCATAGTATGATTCAATCCTTGCCAAAACGCTACCTTCAGTCCCGTTTCATTCCAGAAACCCCTTGCTCTGATGGTGCAAATCTTGAGAGCATAATCTGCACCTCAACAGGTTTCCTGGCTGAGAATCAGGAGTTCTTTGCCCAATGGCTGTTTGCCCCTCATGACTAGCGAACTACAGAGATCATTGTATTGAGGAAACATTTACAATGTGTACAATCATCTGAGAATTTCTATAAGATGGGCATGCACTGCAGAGGCAGAAGCAGTGTAGAGCAATGTCATGGAGGCTGCTACGGCTGTCCAGGTCCACCAAGTGAAGCTCTCCCATAAGCTCCCTTTGAGCCATGAGGGCTTGCTGCCAGCCTGTGTCACCTGATGGAACTGCAAAGTATGCTAACAGATAAAGGACAGAGTTGTAGGTAAAACAGTTTGAATGAAGAATATTGCAAACAATTCCAAAAACAGGCAAATGGTCACGTGATCTGCAAACTAAGGCTAGGCAAAAGCAATCATGTCAAAGATCTAAGCAAGATAACAAGATAAACAGACCCTAGGAAAAGGCTAGGTAACGTCAGGAACAAAAGGTGACACTGAGCATATACTGTACGTCATGATGAACTGGATGAAAGAACATTCTTTTGTGCTGTGGCTGTGATTACGTGATTATGAACAGGTGTGTGTGTGTGTGTGTGTGTGTGATCAAAAGGAAGGTGACTATGAACGTGAGGTTGCAGGTTTGCTGGGGGTAGTGAAGTCTGGTGCGGCCATGTCTATAGCCCATAGTGTGTTGTGGGAATCCATTTTATTTTCAAATACGTAATATATTTTTGAATCAGATGTACTGTGGAATTTTCTGCCAAGCTTCTATCTACTGATTGAATAAGCAGGCTAACTATGTATTGAAACAATGTTTTGCGATACTTCAGTTGATAATAAACATCTAAAAAAATCACATTTTCATCACATTTCAGAATGAATTCAATTGATTACTAGGTTCGCTATGCAAATGTACTATGGATATTTCTGGAGCCTTTTAAGTAGCATTTTATTATTATTCTTATTTCTGTACTAGTTTTTTTAATTATGAGAAAGAAACATCATTTTAAAAATTCAGAAAGTACAAATTTATTTTAAAAAAAATTAATATTGTCATTTTTGGAGACCCAACAGTGATATGCAGCTGTGTGCACAACATGCGGTCTTCGTGGGATATGTAGAGTAGTGGCTCAAAACCAAAAAAAAAGAAAAAGCACTTCTATTGTTTGGATTTGTCATTTTTTTTATTTTGGAACTCAGTATGAGGCGGTTTTTAGGTCAGTATTCTGGCAGACACATACTGCACATCAAAAATGCACTACTGTTAAATTGTTCCCCGTGAAAATCCAAAGAAAAAGTAGAAAAATATCTTTTCCTGTTTTGGTGCAGTTTGGAGTTGTAGATAGGTTGGAAATTATTGACTGCAAAGAAAACTGTGAAGAAAGGGTAAGGGTTAAATGTTTTTAAAAATCCTCGTATATAGTGTGAAAATAATTATGTAAACAGGAAGGTTTTGTGATGTTCTAGATACTTACAGTAGACAGTAGATAATTAACTTATTCCTGCTAAGTGTGTAATCCACAGATAAGACTTCACAGTTGATCTGATACCAAAACAATAATTTTGTTTACACGTAATTGCTTGGCTCTTATCGAAATATTTGCTGTAATGTTGTTTTTAACAGCTGTGTCAAGCCTGGAACATCTGCAGGATAATGAT
Organism: Hemibagrus wyckioides; assembly: GCF_019097595.1. Lineage (NCBI taxonomy): Eukaryota > Metazoa > Chordata > Actinopteri > Siluriformes > Bagridae > Hemibagrus > Hemibagrus wyckioides. The sequence goes on along the minus strand of NC_080721.1, from coordinate 2,061,864 downwards.
CACATTCATAGGCTTTAACAACAACATTAAGAAAATACGGCAGATAATTGTGATGGTGACAAGGAGCTTAACTCTAGGTTGCCACCAGTAAGAATAAAACAGGTGTTATTCTGCATTCTCAGGGCAGCCAAAGATGACGTATGCATTTTCCATTAGCAAGTGTCAAGCGAAGCACTGCAGTTTGTCACTGTTATACATACAGCTCAGTGCCAGCATGATAAATCTCCTTTATGGTGGAATGGCCAAATTCCCAAGCACCAAAATGAAATGGAAGCCAGTGTTTGCTAGCTGAATCATACAAGGTCACTTAATGTCACCTGAATCCTGGGATTTTGTGTAGCAGAAGATGCCTTTTTTTTTTTTGGAATGGTCATAGTGAGAGAAATAGCAAGGTGGTAAAACTAAGATGGAGTGAAAGTCTATCAAGTGAAGAGTATTGGAAGATTATTGGAACTAGAATGTTGCATTTCCAGAAGAAAATGCGAGTGTGATTGCAATAATTATAATAATATAATAATAATATTTAAATGCTAAAGTCACAGTTAAAAAGTTTATGTGGCTGTAGAGTAAGAATTCAAGCTGTAGGAACAGTTTAAAGACGATGCGTCCTTAAAAAACCCTCCTCCCTCACTCTAGCTGTTGTCACACACACACACACACACACACACACACACACACACACACACACACAAAGTAGCGGTCTGAAGTCCTTGAAAAATACATTTAAAAATCCATCTAAAATAAACTATAATATTTATCAGCATGAAAATTAATAGCACACTTAAGCACAACACGAGCAACATTTTAGCGTTGCTAAGCGTTGCTAGCGTTGCATTCTAGCGTTAGTGTGCTATTACTTTTCATGCTGATAAGTATTGGTAAGATAAGTATTGACTTCACTTCCTGCACACGCTAGAAACATGGTTCCAACGCTAAAATGTTGTTCGTGTTGTGCTTAAGTGTGCTATTAATTTTCATGCTCATAAGTCATAAGTCATACGTCATGAGCAACATTTTAACGTTGGAACCATGTCTCTAGCGTGTGCAGGAGGTGAAGTCAATACTTATCTTACCAATACTTATCAGCATGAAAAGTAATAGCACACTTAAGCACGGGCGCGCTAACAAATAAGCTAAAGTGCAGCTTATAATACTACTGAGATCAGTGGAGTAAAGGTAATAAAAGCAAGGTGACTTATAAGCAAGTTGAAACAGGCTTTATTACAACTCGCTGCACGGCACCTAGCGCAAGCCTCCGTTACATATATAAAAACTATACATGCTTAAACTATCGCAAAAAATTATCGAATAATAAACACAAAATAAAGTTACAGTTAAAATATGAAGTCTAAACGAACCAGCTTGTGTGCTCTGCTTAAATATCAGTTTAAAGACGATACGACTTAAAAATAACAAACCTCTTCACTCTCTCTAGCTGATGTCTCACACACACACACACTGCAGCGGTCTGAAGTCCGTGAAAAATACATTTACAAATCCATATAAAAAACTATAATAGTTATCAGCATGAAAAGTAATAGCACACCTAAGCAGCATTTTAGCGTTGGAACCATGTTTCTAGCTATTACCGTTTAGGACTAGTAATGTTTTACATGCTTGTTTACGACATGTACCGAAAATCTCCGAGAAAGACCAAACTGTACGGAAACCAGGAGGTGAAGTCCGTGAAAAATGTATGTACAAATTAATATAAAATAAACTATAATACTTATCAGCATGAAAAGTAATGGCACACATAAGCAGAACATGGGCAACATTTTAGTGTTGGAACCATGTATCTAGCTATTACCGTTTAGGACTAGAAATGTTTTATATGCTTGTTTACGACATCTCCCGAAAATCTCAGAGAAAAGCCGAACTGTGCGCGCTCTCCTTAAATGCCCGTGTGGAAACCAAGAAGTGAAGTCCGTAACGATCGCATTTAAAATTAATATAAAATAAACTACAATACTTATCAGCATGAAAAGTAATAGCACACTTAAGAAACACATGATGAACATTTTAGCGTTGGAACCATAATTTTAGTTATTACCGTTTAGGACTAGTAGCGCGCCCAGGAAATAGAATAATAATAATAAATAGTGACGATACGCAATCACAGTAATAAAACGAAAGATGAGGAAAGCATAGCATAGCAGTTTTGACAATCAGCATTCTCTGTGTTTTACTTGGTCTCAAAAGCATTCTATTAACTATAATATGTGTTAATTGGAGACCCCATTGATCCTGGTAATTGGAGACCCCATTGATAATGGTAATTGGAGACCCCATTGATCTGGTAATTGGAGACCCCACGGTCGTGTATTTTGTATGTATAGGAATACAACTGTAATGCAACTGCTTTTAGCACCCAAAATATATCTCATATATACATCAGTTATATTATTAGCTAAGTACACAAACATCACTGTGACATGTGCAAGGTGACTAAACAGTGACTAAATGTTCTCTGCAATCTAAAGATAATTTAAAAAACAATTGTTCATTAATGAAATCATTTTCATATAAGACAGATCACATGCAATATTCCACTTTTAATAAAAAAATCATAATCAGTTATTTTCTAATGTCTAGGATAACAGTTTTTTCATGCATTCTCAGGAGAGTGGCTCGGTCTACCTGCAGTTCTCATGTTCCACGGCGCTACAGCTGGAGGTCATCTTTGAGGTTCTGGAGGAGTTCGACTGGACTTCTTTCTCAGTGGTCACCACTCGCCACCATGGTTATGAGGACTTCCTGGACATGGTGGATGGTATCACAGATGGCTCTTTTATTGGCTGGGAGAGAAAGAGCACGGTGATGCTCAACCTTACTGATGATCCAGGAGGCGCGAGAACCCGGAGGCTGCTGAAAGAGAACGAGGCGCAGGTCAGAAAAAAAGAGAGGTGTTGCTTTTAATCATATTTCTTTTCAAGCAGGAAATGGTTGAATCACTGAAATTAAAGTGAAACCCATCTGCTGCTTGCACTAGTCTTGGTTTACTCCATTTGACTTTTTACTTCTTCATTATCCTATACTCACCTACTTTATACTTTCAGTTCTGTGTGGCTTTTAATGGTGAGACATTTATAAAATATGATATATTTTGACATATTATGCACAATGAGCACCAGTATTTAAGTCACATTTGTATAGTATTTTGTTTATTTTTTGGAGCGTGGGCTACAGCATGTGCATTAGCTGAGCCTTGCTGACCGAACACAGGCAGTGAGGTGGACAGTGAGGCCCTTACCAAAGGATGACTAGAGACTCATGTATTATCTAGATGAGTCAATAAGGTCTTTTACCGCTGCACATGATGAAACATAAAGGCCATCCAGAGTTACTCTGTAACCAGCAAGCTTCTCCTGGCTGCATGTGGTCCTAGTACCTCTGCCTTCTCAGTGTTAAATAGGAGGAAACATAAAAGTGTGTCATCAACATTCTAGTAGAAGCTAGAATAGAAATAGCCTTTATTTGTCACACATACATTACTGCACAGTGAAATTCTTTCCTCTCACATATCCCATCCTTGTAGGTTGGGGTCAGAGCACAGGGTCAGCCATGATACAGCCATGAGCACCCCTGGAGCAGAGAGGGTTAAGGGCCTTGCTCAAGGGCTCAACAGTGGCAATTTGGCGGTGCTAGGACTTGAACCCCTGATCATCCGGTCAATGAACCAGAGCCTTAACCACTTGAGCTACCACCACCCCAAGCTAATACCATGACCAGCTCCAACCTGATAACAATCAGCCAATTAAGACCTGAGCAAGAAGCGGGCTCTTCCCTTAACACCAAAATCATTTTCCAGCCTATGAAGGAGAAGTTTTATCATTGGTGTCAAAAGCTGAACTAAGGTCGAGCAACACCAGCAAGTAGACACAACCCTGATCAGTAACAGGTTATTTACCACTTTAACCAGCGCTGTCTCTGTGCTATGATCAGGCCTAAATCCTGAATGATACATTTCATGAATGTTATCCCTTTGTAGGTCTGAGCATATCTGCTCTACAAAATTTTATAGAGATACAGGGGTGTTTACAGCTTCAGGGGAGCCAAAAATTGTGTTACACAGCCAATGCTGAGAGAAGAACTGATTATTTTCAGAAGTTTGATTGCTTCTGGTATTATGTTGTTTGAAGAAATATGTAAGTAAGGGACCTCATACACAAGTTGATGATTTTGAAGAGGAAATAAGTGAAATTTGACCAGCCTCTATAGTCTGAAATATTTTCAATTTACCATGGAAATGATTCATGAAGTCATTGGTGCTACATGTTGTTTTTGCAACGGTTTAATTATTCGTTCATTTTGTTGTAGCACTGAAAAACATCCTAGGCTTATTTTTGTTACCTTCAATTAGGGTGGAGAAATAAAAACTAAAAGATTTGATGTAGTTCAAGAGGCTCTCATTCCACACTGCGTGAAATACTACCGATTTAGTTTGACGCCATTTCCGGTCTAATTTTCTAGTGGTTTGTGTTAAGGTGCACATGTGATTGTTGATAGTTTTTTTTTTTCTCTAATCGTTTTAGATTCTAGATCATTATCTAGAGTGCAGTGAAATGTTGACGGGTGGTGGTATTTAGTCACCTGATCAAGTTCTGTGGTTGATCATGATCATGATCCAGTTCTTGTTGACAGCTCATTGATAAAATTCAGAGGAATTCAGAATATGTGCCTTGTGGTCTGTAAATAATATTTATTAGAGTTGTCCCAGTAGAATTAGTTCTTGTGGCTACATATGTTATATTAATCTTCCAACATATTGAATTTAGGTCTAGATATTCGTGTGATGCCAGGATTTAGCTTAAATAACAGCAACACCTGCTCCAGTGCCCGTTTGGTAAGCCTGACATATGTAACTGTATCCAGGTGGACTAGCTTCATTTAATGCTACATACTCATTTGGTTTAATCCAAGTTTCTGTTAAAGACAGAATATTAAGCTCCTAAACAATAATTCAATTCATAGTAAGTGTTTTGGATGTAAGACATTCTCTTAAGTCATTAGATCATGGATACCTTGCCAGACTGTCCAGGCTCCCCTCAGAGTCGGACAGGAGCAGGAGCAGGAGCCATGCATTAAAGAGGAGGGTCTGTCAGTTTAGTGCTAATATTGATACAGGACTAAAGTGCATACCAGCCACCAAACATAACATGCTCCCATCACACACCAAGTCACATGATCACGAACACCTAAATCTTATTTATGCACAATGAGTTAGTATTTAGGTCAAGTTTATATGTCAGGCTTTGTCTAGTGTCTTTTGTGAGTAGTCTTGTTATATAATGTTGTATGCCATGCTCTTGTATATTTCATACTTGTCTAGTTTATGTTCATGTTGTGTAGTCCTAGTCTTTGTTCACTTTAAATAGAATACTTGTGTTTCCAACCAATCCATGCTAGCTTTAATGCAAATTTACCATTTAACTCTGTAAGTAGGATTAATAGAAAAAAAGAACATCATTTCATTCTTACATACTCTCTATCTGCCTTCATAAACCGCTGTTATTCTATCCACTCTATAATCATATCATTGTTTCTTTCTCCTTCCAGTTCCTCCCCCTTTTTTTCCACAGAGAACATGCACAATCTCAAATGTAGAAGATTACATTATTCATTCAAGTACTGACATGCAAATAGCAGGAAACTGAAAACATCAATTGTCACACCAATTGAAATGGGAAAAAAACTATTTAATACAGTGTGAATTAGTTAGGAAATTTGTTTTTAATGGGATAATAAGTTAGTTGATGACTGGGTTGTCTGTCTGAGTTACTTTTTTTTAATAAACAAATTAACAATCTATCAGGAGACAGAGCTAAAATCATTTATTCAGGAATTAGATTGTAGAACTTGGAGACTGCTTTTCACAATGCCCCACTTTTAGCCCGAATGTACCTTATGAATTGTTCTTCATTTTCGTTCTTATTAGAGAATATGAGGATGCTGTTCATGCAGGAGATTATTCTAGGCTGATAATGACCTAGCTGGCTGTGGTACACAGCTGTGTGGTGTGCGTTCTATGATGGATCACATGCACATGTAGACATTTGATTTGCATTGATGCCTTTGTGGCATAGAAGGGGGTCTCACTACTCTAAGATGTGTGCTGCTTTGGTGCTGAATGCAAATTCACTGCTGATGCCCTTGTGAAGAGTTATAATGCCTTGTGTTCAGAGTATACTGGCATCATTTGGACACTTTTACTGCTGGCATTGGAGCAATCCCTTTAATTTGACACTTCACGTCTAGCAGTTGGGCAGCTATGCCAGGATATGAGGTGACAATCTACTAACTTTCTACATGGATTCAGGTGTGGTCAGCACAGACAGATATGTGGCACCACAATCTACTTCTATGTTCCAATGCAGGGATTCAACTGCCTTGGCAAACATTAGGCATTGAAGGTCAGACTTATTGAATCCAAGATTTTGATGTCCCTGAAGGGCAAGGGGCTGAAAAAGAGATGTCTTACAGTTAAAAACATCAGTCCATGGACAGTTATTTCAGTTGAGTGGGTCTTGGTGACATTGTCGACAGGATTTAATTTTTGGTCCAGCACCCGTCGTTTTTTCAGGGATTAGGGCCTTTATGATATCCAGCCCCGTCTCAAAGAATTTGTTCTTACTTGACAAGAAACACAGCTGAAAGGGACAGACACCATAATTCATAATTCTGCTCAACTTACATCCTTGTTTACAAGAATGCTGACTGTTATAGTCCAATGCTATATTGGTATCATTGACCTTGTTCTTAAAGACCCTTCCTTTTCCTGTGCTAAAGGCACCTGATATAATTCTTGCATTCCTAAATTTCAGAAGTTGAATACCAGACTATAGCTGGATCACAAATACTGCAAATAATACCATTGGCAGTAATAATCACGGAATAATCAGTAATAATAATATATTCTCTGACCAGAATTCAGCAACTAGGCCAGAGAGTATTGTCTGAGCAGTTCTGCTGGCTATCCTAGATAGACAAAAAAAATTGGTGCCTTCAGCCAACTCGTATGCTCTTTAGTACCTTTCTGAGAACACCTCCATCCCTCATGGCTCTATAAGCCCCCAGGGTGAACTCTTTTTGCTGAATTTTCCTCTGGTCGCTGCTTACAAGCCTATGCATGATGCTTAATGGTAACTCTTAAAACGATCTTTTTAAGCAATCTAGAAAGAAATCACTTCAGAGAAGAATTCACTTCAGAAAAATGACATGGATGTGTAGATGACCTTAAGGAGGTCCAGCACAAGGGGAAGGCTTGTGCTTGTGATGCAAGGCTCAGTGGAATGATGATGGATGGCATCTCTATGAGGTCTCATAGGCGTATTACTACAATTCTGAATGTGGGATTTTATGGATTCTCAACTTTGATTCTGGATTCTGGACACACAACTTTGTGAATCAGTAGATTTAGACCGGTTGACAGCCACCTAGTCCTTAGAAAAATACAGGTGCTCACTCTTCTTTTGAGAAGCTGGTTCACTGTGTAGTGGACATCATCACCATGCCCTAAAAGCCTGCTAGACACGTCATTGGGGCATTTCTTTCAAAAATATACAAATGAAAATACCTGTGCTGCTTAAGTAGTTCACGATTTCCTTACTCTTTAATCTTTTGAGTAAGGCTGTGGCCAAGGCTCCTTTGGAGAATGGGCTCAGGAAAAGGGTAGCTGGCATGTGTAATGTCACTGAGAAGCGTCACATTAAATGACAGTCTCCATCTGACCCAAAGGTGACTGACTCAATTCCATTGGGGCTGCCATACACCAACAGCCATTCCCTGCCTTCATTGACTTAAGTGATTAATTTTCCCCAGTGTCAAAGCAGTGGGACTTTGGAGACCCTAATCAGTGTCTGATTTAAACTGAATGTCAGTGTGTCTCCTGCACAGACAAAAAAGAAGGACTAAGTAGTTAAAGAAAAAAGATAAAAGAAAAATGGAGATAAATCCTGATAGACTGTGTATGATAGGAGTTTGAGAGAAAAAGGAAAGCTTTTTTCTTTTTGCATTTTACAAATGCATGTACATAGCCCTTAATAAGTCAAATTAAAAGATAATTGCCTTTGTTTTCAGTTTTATTGTTTTGTTTGGTTTTGCTCATTTTAGTAAGACTTTATTATGTACTGTAAATCCTTCTGCAGACTTTAATATTGCACACTGTATTGGTGTTGCTCATATTGTCTGTCTGAACATACTGATGGATGCAAAAAAAAACACAGTATGAAAATGAGAAACAATTCAGTAGGAAGACTAAATTTAGATGATTCCAATAAAAAAAAGCTGCCACAAAAACTTTGAGACAGTAATAGACATTGATCAACCAAATCTGTCGATATATTTACTACATTATACAGAATTCAGGCTGTGTTGGTGACATGAGTTGGCAGGTTATGTTCAAAAGGTACAACTTGTGTCAAGTGCTTTTCATTATAGATTGTTATGGGTCACTTCAGATTATAGAAGTAACCTGTATGCAGCTCATACCTTTGAGGTTGCCAGGGTTTTTTTTATCTGCTCATGGTGTATAAGTTTTGCACCCACTTGTCTTTGAGCCCTAGAAAAAAATCAGGGAATAAGATGCAGTCTGATGAATTATTTTCAGCTGTCACTTATAATATGATGTAACAAAAGTAAGATCCTATTAAAAAGGTTAGTCATGAATAGTCTTAGTGATTATATGCACAATGGGAGCAATGGAAGCAAGCCAAATGAATAAAGCTCTGTTTTCAGATAATGGAGTTTTCATTGTTGTCTACAGTGAGCACAATATTCATACATTCATAGAAACCAATTTAGCAAACTCTGCTCCGTGCATGCACCCATCAGCCATAACACTTAAAACCACCTACCTAATATTGTTTAGGTCCTCCTTATACCAACAAACAGCTCTAAGCCTATCAAGGCACGACCTCAGAAGGTGTTCTGTGGTATCTGGTACGAAGATGTTAGCATCAGATCCATTACGTTGTGTGTTTCTCAACCCATTCTTGAACAATTTTAGCAGTGTGGCATAGCACATTATTCTGCTGAAAGATGCTGCTACCATCTTTGCCACGAAATGATGTACTTGGACTGCAGCAATATTTTATGCAGATGGTATATGTCAAAGTATCATCCACTCGAGTACCAGAACCCAAGGTTTTACAACCGAACAACAGATTGCATTTGCCGGCTTTACTTTTTCTCATATTTTTCTTACATTCTGGTGGTTAAGCAACGCACATGTACATGGCCAATTCTTCAGACCAGGCCACCTCCTTTCACTGCTCCATGATTTAGTTCTGATGCTCACATGCTCATTGTAGGTGGTTTTGGTGGTGGACAGGGGTCAGCATGGGAACTGTGAATGGTTTGTGCCTATGCAGCCCCAAATGCAGCAAGCTGTGATACACTGTGTGTTCTGACACCTTTTTATCATATCTAACATTGATGTTTTTAGTTGTTTGTGCTACAGTAGCTCTTCTGTGGGATTGTTCCAGATGGACTGGCCTCGGCTCCACTATGCACGTCAGCGAGGATTAGGCACCCATGACCCTGTCACCAGTTAACTGGTTGTCCTTCCTTGGACCATTTTTGTTGGGAAGTAACCATTGTATACTGGTAACACCTCACAAAACATTGATGTTTTGGAGATGCTCTGACCCAGTCGTCTAGTTATTACAATTTAGCACTGACTGCTTACTTGCTGCCTAACACATCCCATTCCTTGACAGGTGCAACTGTAGTGAGATAATCAGTTTTATTTACTTCACCTTTTCGGTGGTTTTAAGTGTTCTGGCAGATCAATGTATATCTTGAGTGCAAACTATCTGAGCAACTTCAGATATAATTCTGAGATTCAATACTTCTTACAGGACCCTATGTAAAGATTTTGACTTAAAGGAAATTAAAAATCGACAATTATGAAATATTTCAGTTTTAAGACTTATCTAGGTGCTTACCTTGAATTTCTGGACAATCATATCCCATCATACATCCCAGATGCAGTTGATGCCTCTTACGTTGCCAAATACTTCTCTTGTAGGAGCCATTGATAAAATACAGATTAAACTAAATTAAGAAACATCCAGGAATAGTCTAATATAATGCAAATAAATTAAAGCTAATTGCCATGAATAGGATGCAGAAAGGATCCTAGTCAGGATAATCACATTAAATTGCAATCACTGCAATTTTATTTTAATTAACGTGCACCCACATTTAATTGTCTGCCAGTCTATAAAATAGCACTTAATACAGCAAACCCTATTTTTTTCCCAATGAACAAGTAATAGTTCAATAACTGCCTCTTAAAAACTACTTCTTCATGGGTAAAATAAAAAAAGGCTACAGTATATTCGCCGTTGAGAATGCAGCAGAATTGAGTGAACAAGGCATAAAAACATTGTTATATAATATCTTTAGCAGGATTCTGGCTTATACAATATTATTACAGGTAACTAAATAAACTAAATAATGCTCTTTTTAAAGTCTTTCTGAAATCCAAAAAACATACAAACAAATTACAATTTTCATTGTTTTTTTTTCAGTTTATTTTATTTGTATAGCAATGGACATTGTTCAAAGCAGCTTTACAGAAGTATAGAAACAAACAAACAAAATTTAAGATAAGTTACTATTCATCCATAACATTTATTTCTAATGAGAAGCCTGAGGTGACGGTGGTGAGGAAAAACTCCCTGAGATGATCTGAGGAAGAAACCTTGAGAGGAACCAGGCTCAGAAGGAAACCTCATCCTCATTTGGGTGAAACTGGACAGTGAATAATGCAAATGTTGATAATGTCCTTTCAACAACAGGAACTTGAGGAACTAATAGGTCAGTGTAGATTCTGAGTTCATTATAGACTTAGCATTAATTCCTTCCTGCTGAAAGCTGACTGAGGCAACAGCAGTTCAGAGATGGTGTGATTGTCTCTTGTGGTCACAGGCTGTCCACGCAGATCTATCCCCAGCAGCAGTGAGCACCACCAAGCGATGAGACTCCGACCGGGGTAGAGAGTCTGGATGGATCAGGCAGGTCCAGAAAGAAGAAGTGGTCACACTGGGACCTCGGGAGTGGGATGTATAGCTCAACAGAGAAAGACAGAGAGAGAGAGAGAGAGAGAGTGAGAGAGAGACATATTAGGTATGCTTGTTATCATGTGATGTTTAAAGACAATGTGCAGACAGGTACTCCGACAAGACTAGCTATGACAGCATAATTAAAAGAGAGAGCCAGAAGGTGACTTCGGAAGGTCTTCAGTAGCCATTTTTACTACTAATTGCCATAGTACTAAAGTTTATCAGTGGGTGGAGCAACTAGCACCCCAAATCAGCTTTTTTGGCTCAGAAGTTAAACATTCTCAAGGGAGATTTGCCATTTGTATGTAAAATATATATGAATATTGTTTTACATCATATGATATGAAAAATAAGTTTAGGGCACTGGTGGCTCAGTGGTAGGTTTCTCACCTACCATGCGGAAGGCCTGGGTTCAATTCCCAGCCAGTGTGCCGCAGTGCCCGTCCCAAGCTTGGATAAAAATGGGAGGGTTGTGTCAAGAAGGCCATCCAGCATAAAACCTGTGCCAAGTTGTTGTGCACTGTGGTGACCCCTCACACATATAGGGAGCAGCTGAAAGATCAACAAGATATGAAAGAAAAGTTTGTGCTCTTTGTGATGGATCACATGCCTAACTGTATTCACTCCCGTTGGTAGACACTGCACTAAGTTGCTCCATATTTGCATAAATTTAAACATTTCACAACTTTGTCACCACCATAGCTGTCACTCAATTTGCCACATCTTATTGAAAATGAATGATGGGTCACTTTGTCGCAGTGAGACGCTATGTGGCTTATCTGTTGTGCATGTCAGACCACAAACCAAGCCCAGGCATGAACCTCATAGAATATCTGAATAATTACCTAAAAGCCATTTCTAGCCTGAAAGACATTTCAGTTTTCATTTCAGATTTTTTATCAATGTACAAACAACTGTTGCTATTTGTTTCACATTTATATTATATTTATTTCAGTTTATGTCAGTATAATGAATCCCAGGTGTCTGAAAGCGCTAGTTCAACATTTACTGCAAATCGTTTTTTCTGCTTAATTGGATGCAAATAAAACGAGCGACAGAAATAATGTTTTCTTCTGTGTACAGTCTGAAAATAGTACCGCTTCTCAAAGCACACAGCACAGTCACATTCCTTATCAGCAAATAAGATTTTGTTTGACACCAAAACCTGGTAAGATTTATCAAAACTATAGGGGTCCAGCAGTCGCTTCTGGCTGGACATCCTTCCACAAGGGTAGTGCCTCCGTAGTGGCTAATAGGTGAGACATTGAATGTGTGCATGCCCTTATTATCATACTTCTCTGAGTTTCCACTTGATTCGTCATATTGTGTGGTTTCCTTGGTAACAGAGGCCTTTTCCCCTCTGTATAAAAGGGGTGACTGTGTGAGAGCAAGGATTCCACTGGCTGAAACTGGTTTCTTCACTTTGGAGTGTGGAGGGGAAACCACTGAGCCAAATCATCCTTTCCCACTTATCTGTGACAGTTCATCACATTTCATACTCTTTCTTTTGTCACAGTCCTGCACCACAGGTTCTGCTCGGACCATCTCTTCTGAAAAGCAGAACTCGGACAGAATAACTAATCTGTATATAAAAGCGGGGGCATGCCGTAACTCCTTAGGTTCTTCTTCCCCCTGACAGTCTGAACATATGATCAAGCTCTGTGTCTTTCAGGATCTCAGCCCCATCTCTGATCTGCTCTGCTTGAACCAGTCTGACCATTACTCTCTGACCTCCCTAATCAACAATCAAGACATCCCTACCTGTGGAACTACCTTTCAGTAGTATCCATATCTTTCCTTTTCACGCTATTCTGTGTAAACTCTAGAAACTGTTGTGCATGAAAATCCCAGGAGATCAGTGGTTTCAGAAACTACCACATGATTGATTGCATGATTTGCACCTATTTGACTATGTGATTTAGCAACCAGCAAATATAAACAAATACAAATTTTCTAGGCAAAAAAATTCCAATAACCTGGTTGCCTAGGTTTGCAACAGGGTATGTTTTTCCCCACAAAAATATGAAAGAACAAGATGAAAACAGCAAGACTGCCAAGAGACCTACTGCAACATTAAAGAAGCTGCAGTACTGGCAAGTAGGACTCATTTCCTCCATATGTCAACAAACTCGCATATTCTTCACATGTCTGGGCTATAAGAAAATGTGGCTAGATGCAGGGGTGGACTTAACCAATAAGCGAGGTCAGCAGCCACTTAGGACCCCAGGGAATTAGGGGGCCCCGACCAATACCAAGAAGCCTATATAAATCATATAGTACTTATTACTTTTCTATCATATATTGTGTGGTCTGTCTATAACCATTAAGATTTTAATGTTATTATTACATCTTTTCAAATGCGGGGCCCCCCCATGATTCATGAATAGTGGAACGTTCCTGTCGTCCTGCACATGCGCGAGATTCCCATAAGGAATCCCATAAGATTCCCATAAGACCACTAAGTCTGCCCCTGGCTAGATGGAAGCCATTTCTCAAAAAAAAAAAAAAAAAGACCGTCTAAATCACTTGTGACCATGTGACCAAATGTGTTATAGTTTAATGAGACCAAAGTTTGAGATGAGATCAGACCAACTTTTTGGGTGCAAAAACAAGTCTGGTGCTTTAGTCTATTAGAAGAAATCATGGATTTTATTTGGCACAAAACCTGCAGGCAGCTGAAGGTAGAAGCTTGATTAAATAAATAGAAATCCAAATGAACAAAACAATGGCTTCAGAGGAATAAGAACAATGGTTTGGAATTGCCCACTCTGAGTCTAAACCTAAATCCTATCAAGAACATGTATTAACTTGACAAGGCTTGTGAACAGTAGATCCCCTCACAATTTGATAGATCTGGAGGCTTTTTGTTAGAAGTACAGTAAAATTGCCAAATTGCTAAGACTCTTACCCGCAAAGAATGAGTGCATTATTACAAGCAAGAGATGTTTTAGTAAAGCACACTTGTGTGAACCATTTTTTTTCTTTTTCCCTATATGTTCTTCCATTGTTATGAGGTTGGTTGCTATATCACATTAAAAGTTTACATTTTTGCATGGTAAATAAATATTTCACATATTTCTGATGTACAGGTTATCCTCTATAATCTCTCTGTCCTGTGTCTCAGTCTGTGGGCTTCATCTTATATCTTACATCTTATAATATAAATGCTTCTGTACATCATGAAAAAAATAAAACAAGATCTTTGTGGCCACTTAATATACTTAAATTAGCTCATTCTGGCAACCCTGCCAGACATTTTTGTTCACTAATAATTCCATGGATGCTATGTCTGGCATCTTGTGTTGCACCCTGTGAAATCTGAGCAAGTCAGTGGAATATAAGCTAAAATCTGTCAAGCAGAAACGTTTTAAAATCACGTAAATAAGGTAAATACTATTTTAGTGTAGTTTAAAAATGGATGGAGATGTAAATGAGGACATTATTTTAACAAGATTAACATTTATTGAACAGCTAAAGTAAATTTTGGAGCTCTGCCTCACTTGCCCCCGTGGTTGAGTCACTGTACATAATTTATTTTATAGTACTAATGGCAGTTCTGCCCTGGATAGTGTTAAAATGAACCTAGCAATCTTTTAAATATGAAACAAATAACTTACCTTGCCAAATGGCTGAAAATAACCAAATTTGTATATATATAGTCACCAAAGGTCCCCCTTACCTCTAAATTCTAGGACATTTGTTTGGTTATTTTACTCATTTCCGATTCAGAGATTATATACTGCTCACACACAGGGTCTTTGTGAAGCCATATATGACATTGTCAGGTTCTGAGCTGTTTCTTGTGTATGATCTGCTGTGTTTTGACTGTTGTCTTGTTTTTGGTTTACTCTTTATATTTGTCCTTCCGGTATCTGCCTTTTGGATATTGTCTATTACCTTGAACTGTTCTCTGGATTTTGGATTATTGTTTTTAATAAACGTCTTACAAATGGAACCTAATGTGGATCCTCTCCAGAGTTCTGTGCACTGGACATGGCTTTTGAGATAAAATTTAATCTAGCAACGGTTCTGGGATCTTCGGTGGGCAGAAGGTCATCTTCATGCCCAACAACTCCACCAGGGAAAAACACAACCTGGCAAATTTCTTGGTTCTATGAGAAACAGAGTACTTTTGGCAATTTAGAAAAAGAGATTTGGACAGATATTGTAAGAAGTAGATATAGGAAATATTGGTCAGTAGGTTATTAATTGACATGTCTCTGAAACATCAATGGAGTAAACCATTTTACTTTTAAATTTGTCATTGTGGTCTGTTTAACTACCATTAAAAATTGACTGGTGTGATAGTAATAGTTTACTAGAGCACAACAAATTAAAACACTTAAGAATGGACTGTAATATATACACATATACACATATCTGTGATATGCAACTGCTCAACATGGTTTAGAATGGTATGCATGTTAAAAAAAATGTGTGAAAATACCAAGATTGCTGTGAATAAACTGCCAAGGGCATTCGCAATCATTGTTATTGTGGCTAATGCTAAAGATGTGCTACATGAATGGGGGCCATCAGTGAACTGCAATCTGCACACCCAGTGACTTTCTCATTGTCATCATGCAAACCTGAATACCTTTCTGCCAAAATCATTCCTAACCGTTGACTTGGTAAAAATGGGAAGCAAACATACTGGGCTGGGTTTACGCAAACAAAAAGGATTCTTACAAAGCCATACCCTGGCCCTGCCTTGGACCCTCAGACCATGTTTCAGACCTGTTAACACCAACTAACACACCACTCCTAAGCAGCTACCAAAGCTCAAGACACAGTATACTGCATTTATAGCAAGAAATGAGGTAATGCTAAGGATAGCAAGAACAATCTTGTCCCATGACATGAGGCTGGTGAAGTGCAATCATAGATAGATAGGTTCTTGTTTCAAGGTATCTAAACCATCAAGGACTACAAGATACTACCATTTTGCATGGACACTGACATTGATGGGTTCCTCCCAGATGCACTTAACTCCTTCTGTTGATGGTTTGAAGCACTATGCACTGCGCCACACTGTAGGACATAACGCTGTCTTCAAACGACGAGTAAAGACCTACCTCTACTTGAATTACTTTAACTAGGACTACTTGTGTGTTTCTTCTTATTATTTTAGATGGCATCCTTAGTCTGTGACCTAGTGAACCAGTGTTGATGTATTCATAAATAGAGACGTCAAAGCACTTTTGTACGTCGCTCTGGATAAGGACATCTGCAAAATGCCATCTGCCATAAATATAAATGTAAGTGCTAAAGTGTCTAGTCATGAGTCACATTAAAACCCCCACCACACTGAACCGCCTGCAGTTTGCGTACCACCCAGACTGTTCCACAGACAAAATCTCCATACTCTTCATTTGGCACTAATCCATCTCAACAATATATATTATTCGAATGCTGTTCACAGACATCAGTTTATCTTTCAATACTATCATCCTCCAGCGGCTGATTAAAAAGCTGCACCTCCTAGGTTTCAGCACCTTGCTCTGTAACTGCACTATGGACTTCCTCGTGGTGAGACCTCAGTCTATTTGGGTTGGCAGCAAGACAACCACCACCATCAATCTGAGTACTGGTGCTCCCCAGGGCTGCATGCCCAGCCCAATCCTTTTCACACAGTTAACCCACAACTGCACTGCATGAGAACACCACAGTAGTTGCCTCATCAGTGACAGTGAGGAGATGTCCAACCCAGAGCAGGTGGAAGGGCTGAAAGACTGGTGTAAGAACAACAATCTGTCTCTGAATGTTGACAAACCCAATGAGATAATTGTTGACTTCTGGAAGCCCTGTGTTGCAAGAGTAATGGCCAAAGGTTCAGGATCAACCTTATTTCATCTCATTGCACACTGAACACTGTGAATGCCCATGATGACAATAATGATCTGCTTGACTTGACAGTCACATATTTGGACTCAAATGTGGAGAGTAAGTGAGAAATTCTTCTGTGACCCACTTTGTATGTTATCAACATTGCACCAAATATATGCATAAAAATATGAATTTCTTGCAGATTTTTTGTCATCATCACATCAGAGTGTAAATACTAGTTGGAATGCCGCATAGAACAAAATGATGTGTGACGTGTATTTTGCGAAATGCCAAAGTGGGAAGGTAAAGTGATGGCACCAGACAATAGTGAACACAAAGGACCAACTTCTTGACTGTGTAGTTTCTTTGAAAACTTTTCATGCCAGAGCAGGGCAGCTATCACCTCAACACTTAGTATGACATAACCTGTCCCTCTAGGTGGAGGAAAAGGCCATAGCATTGACCACATCCTCACAATGGAGAACCTTATGCCAGCAAAATGTGTCCCGTGCAAGAAGCTGTTCTTGGCAGTAGGCAGTGTAGTCACTTAACAGCTTTCACATTTAGATTCTAAAAATGTTGACATAATATAATCAATAATATGAAGCACAAATATCCACTGTTTTGTAGCCTATTTAATTTAGATAATAATTTGGATAGTGATCTTTGGATGTGAGCCCTTGGCTAGCATGCCTTGAGCAGCCTGTGCATTGTATTTATTGTTTCACTTAGATTTAAATTTTAATGTCACTTGTTCTGATTGTTGGATAATTGTGCACTGTTGAATAAAAAACACCCATAGCTCAAAGTGTGCAGTCTATATAAATAAAGTCCATCAATCTGCCTACACTGAGCTGTCTAACGTTGTTTAGCAACTGTTGCTAGGATGCAAGCTAATTCATTCACAGAAACGTAATACAGTTTCATCTAGTGGGTCTTCCTGATATGACACCGTCTCTGTGAATTACAGTGTTTAAGTGCAGCCAGTATTTATATTAGGAAATTGGAAAATTTCCCAACTACTGATATGTGAGAAAGGCATCAACCCCAAGAGTAGAGTTTTGAGAATCATCTTGTCTCAGCAAAAGATGCAGGTGAGTGATTACTTTGCTTAAATCAAGGAACACAGTCAGCACTGGATTTTGTCCATGTATTTTGCATACATGCGTCAGAGAGTTATAAGAGTTGTGTAATGAGCTGGGGCTAAAAACGTTAAGGATATTGTCAAGATTGCTGACCCATACCTCTACTAAGCAGAGGTGTTTAGTAAGAACAAAGCACCAGAATTACCCCCACATTGATTGCTATCCCTGGCTTACCTTTGTTAGGCAGATCACACACCCTGTCTATCCACAGAACAAAAATCGTTAAGAAGCGTGTAAAGAAGTCATTGACCGTATGCCACAACAGTAAAATACAGCATCTTGCTTCATTTTCTGCCTTTAGCTTTGAACGGGTGCGAGGAATGAAAATCTGCACCTCATTAGACTTAACCATATTCATGATGGTGATGAATAGAAGACTGCTTTTATAATCACAAAAAGGCACTATGCATATTTAGTCATGTCCTTTGACCTTGCATTTGTGAATGAAGTGCTTTGTGAACCAATTTATAATTGTGTACACCAGCAATATTTTAATCTTTTCTCTTTCTCAAGCTTGTTCATTGTGTCAGTCCAATGCTGAAAAAAACAATAAAGCAATAAAGCACTTTCGATGGATAAAGCACAAGTGGAGATTGTGAAATCATCACCCCAACCATGCACTAACAAGATGGCTCAGAAGGTACAGCTCTGTGGAAGGTTTTTACCTCCATTCTGAAAGGAAAAGTGCAGCAATTGCTTATGATCTGAAGCATACCAGCTCATCAGTAGTGTTATGATGTTACCATGTATGGCTGTATATACTTTCAGTCTTGATTTGATGGTAATTATATCCAAATTCGGTTAATGGCGGAGCAGCAGTTCTTATTATATATGTGGATTCCCGTTTTTAAGGTTAACTGAACAAACTTGAAAAGTTATATTTAATATTACGTTTCAAATCCTTTTCAGTCAATCTGAAACCCATAGAATTAATCAGATGCTGGGCTTTTCCCTGGTGATGCCCTTCCAGGCCTTTACTTCAGCTGTCAGCAGTTTCTGCATATTGCCTTTGGGGCATTTTGCTTTCAGCAAGTAAAATACATGCACAATTAGATTCAGGTCAAGTGATTGACCTGACCATTTCTGAACATTCAACTTCTTTGCCTTAAAAGGTCTTGGGCTGCTTTCAAAGTATGCTTTGAACATGTACGGATTATATAGTTCTCCCTTAGGGATTCATTCTACTGCTTTTGTCACCTGAGTAAGAAAAACCCAAAGGAGGCAAGACATGATAAGACTTTTAGCAGTCTTTTACTAATAAAATAGAGAAGAATATAGCAGGGTTGAAGTCCATAAAGACTTCATTACTATGAAGAACACTTGAAGAACACTTGTTTGAGACTAAAGAGGTTCTGGTCTCAAATCCATAGATACTGGTCTACGAGTGATAAGTGATATAGTCCGATGAGCCTTCACCCTGTTTTTGTTTGGTTAGTTTGGTTAGTGCAGGTTTCATGTACACTATGAGAACAGTACAGACCTGCTGGCCTTCACCCCTACATTGAGGGGACTAGTGGGTCATTTATGCTTTGAAACATGGTTTGGGTCTGTTAAGCCTTTAAGACGAAGTCACTGCAAATTATTACAAAATTATTCTGACTGTTCGCTGCCAGGAAATGATTTAGGGGCCCTGAGCAATTCCAGGAATGGGGCCCCAACACACCGACTTTTATCACCCTTATTTTGCCGTTTTGTGTTTTTTATGTTGTTCTTGGGCTACTCTCACCAGGACCTTGTCGTTTTCTGGGGCTGAGAGAAAGGTAGACCTCACCCCATTGTAGTGTCTGTCAGGAGAGGTGCTGTGGATGGAGTGTTGACTGTGCTGGCAGACAGTGGTGGAGTTTGTGTGAAAATAGAGGAGACTTTGGGGAGTTTGGCTACATTCTTTTGTCTCTTCTTTTTCCCTCCTTTTTTCTTCTCCGCTGGGGGAACTGTGTTTCATTGTTAATTTATTTCCTTGTCACTTTGACTTCAGCATTGCTCTACTGCGGATGTGCTACTCACGTCCACTCTACTCACCCTGCTCTAACTTTCTCTAACACAGCGTAAGACAGTGTCTAAGCCAGAGCCGTGTGCAGTACTATAATGCATAATATAATAACATATTAATAATAATAACATGAACACTTTAAGAGTGATACCCCAAGCAAACAAACTACGAGAGAGAATTAAAGTTACATAAGATTTTTATATGCTTCTGTTTTTTTTTTTGATAAGGCCCCCTATCTCCCTGGAGCCTTAATTGGCTGCTTAACTTATTTATTGGCTAAATCCACACCATTGCCTGCTGTTTTCAGAAAGGTCCTCATACAAATATGTTAAGTCTCCAAAAAGTTCTGTCCACTCTGTCACGTTCATGACACTGAGAAATAACTACGTACAATAACATTTAAATGATTTGCGTATCTAATAAATGTTACAAATGAATGCATTTAGACATTAGACAATTAGATATTCTATAAATCACTATGAATAAGTTCAAATATCACATCCATAACATTGCAATTGCCATGCTGCTTTTTCTGTTTCATTTAATAGGTGCGGCTCCTGTACTGCTCACATGAAGAGGCAGAGCAGATTTTTAGGGCGGCATGGCTCTCAGGCCAGGCTACTCCTTCACACATGTGGTTTGCTGTGGGCCCAGCCCTATCTGGACTTGGAGTGGAAGGTCTGCCTAAGGCTTTGTTTACTGTGCGGCCTCAGGGATGGCGAGACGAGCCACGTCGTCGCATTGCTAAAGGCGTGTCTGTTCTGACGCATGGAGCCATGGCACTGAGAAGGGAGTATGGTGGAGCCAGAGGGACAAGCTTTGCTGGGAACTGCATGACTGATGGCAACCAGACACAGAGGGTGCCCGACAGAATCAGGTAAAATGGCGTGAAATGGTTTATGAATGTCCTTTAGATGGGTATCAAATATCACAACCAAATATTGCTGACAGCATCACATTTAATCCCATAGGACACAGCAATAATGTTTAAGAAGATTTATATTTATGTTTATTAATTTGGCAGGATGTTTATCCAGTGATGCAGAAGCTGGCACAATGCTGAGTTGTGGGGAAAATATAGAAATATGTTGATTTTTTGTCAGCAGTGTATTCTGGTCTTGGTTGGATTTGATTGGGGAAGACACTTTAAACTAATAAGCAAAAAATATAGCTGTGCAGATATTCCTACTTTAATTTTATATCTTGGGAAAACAATGAATCATATGTATTAAATGCTTTCTAGAACCATATATGCCTAGAGTAGTAGCTTTATTAGTAGCTTGTTACCTGCAGTCATAGGTAGCAGTAAACATGAATTGTCGCTGTGTTCCTTCCTCTACAATATTCATTTTTTGAATCACCACTTGTTTGATAAAAAATGGTTGAATTTTTATCATATGGAAGAGGGTGGAATTTGTATGAGAATGCAGCTCTGTGACAGCCAATTTCCAGAAGTGTTTTACCAACATGGGGCTCTTCAGTACTGGAATATCTAGCTTCCTCAGGCTGAGGGAGGACGTCTTTGTACACTGTTGGGGCTTTTCCATCAGTAAGAGAAAGGTAAAGGGTCTTGTCAGCTCTTCACTGTTTTTCATATTTAGCTAGATTACTAAGGTACTGTTGGGTTTGTTGAGAGGCACGGGTGTAGTTTATCTTAAATGGCATTGGTTATCTCTGACTTATTGTTTTGAAAGGAAATACATCAACATACTGTATGGAACTAAATCAAAGCTATAAAGCCATTTTGTAATGGTGCCCCTGGCTACTTCCACTCCTAACTTGCTGATGGAAGTCATTGCCCGAGTTTTGAGACACTTCTGGGTCATCATTGCACTTCCTGTCTCTTGGCATATTTAAACCCGTTCAGCATGTAGAACTATGCAAAGTATTGTTTGCTCTGTCTGCATTACTAAGCGTTTTGTTGCATTGTTCCATTGCTGCCTGTTTCATTGACTTTTTCATTGGTTTTTCTTTTGGATTTCGATTTGTTTGCACCTCTGACTTTTCTGGTTTTTGATCTTTTTATTTCCATTAAACTCTGCATATGGATTCCACTTTGCACACTCCGACTACTTTATTACACATGCCTTAGGGACTTTAAAATGAATATACTGAAAATAAGTAATGCCCTGAGTATAGATGTATTTTAAAGACACTCAGTGTACATCTATACATCATGTTTCTAAAGAAAACATGCGCCTCCATGTTTTTACCCGCTACTGGCTTTTTGTCTATTTCCCTCAAACAATTCCACCTACCTTTGATTTGTTTTTGACAACTAATGCTGGTAGGAATTGTTGTCCTCCACTTTTCTTTCATACTTCTTGCAAAATCAAATAAAATGCTATCAGTGGATCAACTTTACTTCCTAATGGAAGAAGCTTCGATGGAGTCTAAACTGAAGAACCATAAATAAACCTGTTTTAAAAGACACCGTTTTGTGTCAACAGAAAATGCTGAACTGATCAAAGGAAGGTTATGGAAAGACTCCTCTCTGTATTTCCTCTATATGACATGAAAAATACCAGGCCCCAGCTGGGTTTGACAAGCTACAGGCTCTATTTGCATTCTTATGCAATAATTTTCAGCACATAAAATGCTAGGGATGTACCTGTCCATGACCCGAGTGGGGGCTCAGATACCTTTTCTCCACCAGTCCTAGTGTACAGTCTATAGGGTGAGGTTGGTTTATCCCAACAACCACACTCAGTTGTTTCATATGACATTGCCAGTGGCTATTATAGATTATTATGTAATGTAAATTAGCAGGACATATGCACTGTGAGGCCATAGCACTCTATGGAGATATAGCCAGTGCTATGACTTGAAGGGTGACAAGTTTGTGTAAACCGGGTGAAGAAAGTAATATTCTCTTGGACTTTGGTTTGTGGATCTTCCAAAAGCCCATTGTCAATTTTGGGGTTAAATATAAATTCAGTGGGTGCAAGTGCAGATAAAGTGTACTATTGAGTTATGATCTCATGGCAAAACATACACAAACTAGATGGTACATCTGACAGCAAGTGACAATAAAAGACAAATGCTAGACAATCTGTGCTGTGCAAGACATGATTAAACTCAACTGATCATTAAACCACAGATGTAATGAGCTTTGAGCTGTAATTGCATCTTCTGCTGGGCAGAAGGGGGATGTCCTCAGTTAAACAAGGAGACAGGGTGATTTACTCTGCAGATCAAGGAGGCAGAGCAGCCTACTCCATGGAGCAAGTGATGTCTGAAGTGTAACAGAGAAACTAAGCTAAAGCTAAGTCTGAAGTGGTGCAGGGAGGGTGGGAGATGGTTCTCGTTGGGTCAAAAGCCTATTACTCAAAATGTGAGTGGGTACGTAGCATCAAGCCATTCCTCGAGTTTCTTCCTTTTGCTCACACACCAGGTGGTACCTATCTGGGAGAGCTTCATGGACACTGAAAAAAATCTGCTGCATCCATCCTAGGTCTGGATTCTGCTATTACGCATATCTCCAGCATTTTCCTCAATTAGTCTTGAACCGCTTTTCCCTATATCAGTTGTCATCCAGAAGAGGATGGGTTCCATTTTTTGCCTGGTGCCTTGCAAGGTTTATGTGCTCCATACAAACCTTGCTCCACTGTTTCAGGACTTTAAAGTGGTAGGTTTGCCATTTACTTCTCCTGTCCATTTGCAATATCTCATATTCACCTTCGACAACCCACCATGTCACCTTGAAGGGTCTTTGCCTCTCAATAAGTAACTTGAGCTAGAGGTGGTAAAAAATATGAGGATTTATTTCCCAGTGCAAGTTGTCTCAGTGGCCTGGGCCTCAAAACATTATCTGGTGTGTATTTTATTGGGTTGCTTTGCTCTGAGGTCCGGGATGTGGTGACCTTTATTTTTTACTGGATGTTGTTTCTCTCAGCTTTCTTGAATTATAACCAGCAACCTCTTCTTAATTATGGAAAGAAACTAGAGTCACAGTTTCATCAAAGTGGCTCTAGGAGTCTGTGGCAGGAACTAAGAACAATAATGGACTACAGAACACCATCTTCCAGAACTGTGAATGTAGACGCTTCTCTGGCAGATGAGCTAAACACCTTTTACGCTCACTTTGAGACTGCAGCTCACAGCGCTAACAGCATTAGCAGCGCTAACAGCGCGATAGGCAGCATGCAGGCAGAGAACTCCAGAGAGGAATGTCATCTATGAGCACAACGTGAGAAAGGCATTCAGGAGAGTGACTACCAGGAAAGCAGCAGGACCAGATGACATCATGGGTCGGGTTCTGAACGCCTGTGCCAACCAGCTTGCACCTGTGTTCACTGAAATATTCAACCTCTCCCTGGAACAGTCTATAATCCCGACATTCTTCAAACAGTCCAACATTGCTCCTGTCCCCAAGAAACCCAGCCCGTCTGCCTCCAGTAGCCCTGACCTCAGTAGTGATGAAGTGCTTCAAAAGACTAATCAGAGACTTTGTCACTTCTTCCCTACCTGACACCCTGGACCCGCTACAGTCTACGTACCGGCTCATCCTATCTACTGAGGATGCCACCGCACAACTCCATCACACAGCCCTGAGCCACCTGGACAGCAGAAAGGGGAATTATGTTAAAATGCTGTTTGTTGACAAAAGTTCAGCATTTAACACCATAATTCCCTTCATACTCACCACTAAGTTGGAGATCCTGGGCCTCAGCCTGTCCCTGTGTCAGTGGATCTCCAACTTCCTGACAGACACACCATAGGCAGTACAGATGGGCAACGATGTCTTACACTCACTCACCCTCAGCACTGGAGCCCCCTAGGGTTGTGTTCTGAGCCCCCGGCTGTACTCACTATACACCTACGACTGTGTGGCCATTTCCAGCTCCACCAACATCATTAAGTTTGTGGATGATACTGTGGTGGTGGGCCTGATCTCCAACAATGACAAGATGGCCTACCTAGAGGAGATTGAAAACCTGGAGACATGGTGCCAGGACAACAATCTCCTCCTGAACGTCAGCAAGACTAAGGAGCTGATAGTAGACTTCAGTACAAAGCAGGAGAGGAATTACCAGCCCCTCACTATCAATGGGACCCCAGTGCAGAGAGTGGACAGTTTTCGGTCACATCACACAGGTCCTGTCATGGTCTTGTCACGTTAACACCCTGGTGAAGAAGGCCTGGCAGTGTCTTTACCATCTCAGACGCCTAAAGGACTTTGAAGGTGCTAAAGACATTCTACACCAGCACCACTGAGAGCATCCTGACGGGAAGCATGACAGCCTGGTTTGGAAACAGCACCAAGCAGGACAGAGAACCTCTTCAGAGGGTGGTGTGATCAGCTGAACGTACCATCCGCACCGAGCTTCCTGACCTGGAGACTATGTACAGCAAGCGGTGCTGGACCAAGGCCAGGAAGATAATGAAGGACCTCATCTATCCCAACAATGGAGTCTTCTCTCTGTTGTGGTCAGGGAAACATTTCCGCTCTTTGAAAGCAAACACAGAGAGAATGAGGAGGAGCTTCTTCCCGCAGGCCATTCGGGCCCTTAACCAGAATACCTAGACCTGGACTTTCTGGACTTTGTCTCTGGACTTTCTCACACATGACATTCTACCTCAGCAGATTGTTGCATACACATAACTGCACTACTCTGCACAGGTCACACTTTGTTTTCTCACCGTCACTTTACATTTTACACTGACTGTTATAATCAGATATTCATATTTATTTCTTTATATCAATATGTTTGTCTCACTATGTATATAATGATATAATCATTTTTTGTGCATATCCAATATCTTATATCTTATTGGTTTTTTGTTAATTTATCATATTTTTTAAATATTTCTATTACTCATTAGTTTTTATATTTCTATTTTCTTTAAATCTTTATTTATCTATACCCTAAATTTTTTTTTGTCTATTCACTTAAACTTATTCTATTCTTCTTTCTGTTGGAACAAGAACAGTTGCATTTCACTACATGTCGTACTGTGTATGATTTTGTATGTGATAGATAAATTTTGAATTTGAATTTCATTATTTACATGATATATTATATAGTGAATAAACAATACCCTTATGCTGACTAAATGGCCCAGTGAAATCCATACCAATTCTTTTGAAGGGGATCTTGATAAAGCCTAAATTGCACATTTGCGGTGTTTGCCAGATTTAGTGGTTCAGTGTAGGTATGGTTCGCACTTCCAAACTACATCACTGTGAATGCCTGCATCCTGACAGGTAAAGTGGTGTGAGTTGCCAGGTGCTTGGCCTTGGCAGTGGACACATTCAATACTGTACAGGTCCACTGCCAAGGCCAAGCACCTGGCAATTCACACCACTCTACCTGTTGGGATCCACATAGACTAAGTGCTAACTGAACAAGTCCCTTGTCAATCCATTCCTCAAATTACTGGCTAGGAAAGTGGGGATTAACCTCCTTGGGTACTGACAAGAGCTCTTTAGGTCTGCATTACTGTCACTGCAGTGGGGTCCAGGCACGTCTGTTGGGCCTGAAAAGAACTGGAGGACCTTACCCACCTCTTTCCATTAGGGCATCAGACCTGTACAGTATTTCTCTATTCATTGCAGGGTAGTCCAACTAGGTCTCAGGTAGCATACCACAGGCCTCCACATAGACTACTGTGGTATGCCTCGGGGAATTGATGAGTGCTTTGACATTGTCCTGGGGGGTTATTGCAAGAAAACTCATTAGTAGTGATACTGGAGACTCCTGCGGAGGGCCCAATCCACAGCCTGCACTTTCACTTTCATCCTGGTGTTCATCTTATTCTGTTTATTCTGCATTTCGTCCGCATTTAGTCCACATGACTTTGTTCTCTATGCGTCTCTGCAGTATGGCACTTAGAGAACACTGCAGACCCAGGGTTTTCAAAACAAATTACATTGCAGTTTTCAAGCTCACTTGCCATTTCCTGCTTGGCTTTGGCTTTGCTCTGCTCACAATCACACACACACACACACAAACACACACACAAACACTCAGCTCACTGCTCAGGGAAAAAATAAGAATCACTCTCCTACCTTCTACCTTGTCCCAACACCACTGGCTCCAGGTGCAGAGTCATGGTAAAGCATGATCCACCTGTTACAAGAGCTGATCTGATCTGAGCAACACAATTCTTAAGAAGCACCCAAACCCTTCGTACAGTTGTGTCACTTCACAACCTTACAAGCTGAACCAATGGTCAGAATTCCATATGTGTGCAATATGCCAATTCTTCAGTATGGTTTGATAATATACACTATGATCTACACAGATCTCTGTCACAGTCTTTTTTCTGTCACTGTCTTTCTGTCTCACTCACTACCTATCACTGTTATGTTTTTCTCATCCTACCATCTGTCTGGGTTTTAAATCTTTTTGTTCCTTTATCCACTGCTTCCTCTCCTCCTTAGTTCTGCCTGATTTTCGATCTTATCTCTTTCTTTTTATTTAGTCTTCTTTAAGGTCCCTTTCTTGCTCTCCTTTTCTCTCTCTTTTCTTTTTTTGGATTCCCTGGTGTGTCTCTCTTCTTATCAGATTTGAAGTGTGTCTCCTCCCTAAATTTTTATTCTGCTCTCATCTCTGCCCCACTGGCAACTCTTAAAGAGGCACACGTTTGTTGTCACTTTGCATGCAAATAAGATAATTGGTTACAGTGAGAGAATGCGCTGGGAAATATCACATACTGTCACCAGCCAAGTGCTGCTCCCTGTGGCTGTCTCAGATGTGCTATCATGCACGCAAATGCACTCTGATTTCCCATAAAGGAGAAGCATGTTTTACAAAACAGCAGCCGACCAGCACAATCACATGCCCAAGCACCACCCCTAGCAGCATCGCACACACAAACACACACACACACACACACACAGATAGGTTGATTCCCTCTGTAACTGTCAGCAACAGAGCCAGTTTTGATGAACTTGAACAATTATGGTAAATAGATCAGCATGAAGGTGCGATGACGCCCTTGAAATGTTCTTAATATTTCTTGCAGAACCATCATCATGATTCAAAGACCTCCATCTGACTGCAAACATTCTGCTTTGCACCAAACTCAATCTGGTAGCTTAATCTAAAAATTTCAACAGTGCTATAATCCAGAATATAGCCAGTAAATATAATATTTTTTTGGTAATTGCTCTGTATATAGCGGGACCAAATACCATGGCTCCATCTTACATTATAATTCAAAAAAATTATCAAGAAATCAATTATCAAAAAAATTAATAAATTAATTAAAAATATAATTAAATAAATAAATAATAGTTATAATAATAATAATAATAATAATAATAATAATAATTATTATTATTATTATTATTATTATTATTATTATTATTATTATATATACAACGATCAGGCATAACATTCTAACCATCTGCCTAATATTGTGTTGGTCCCCCCTTTGCTGTCAAAACAGCCCTGACCCATCTAGGCATAGACTCCACTAGATCCCTGAAGGTGTGCTGTGGGATCTGCCACCAAGATGTTAGCAGCAGATCCTGTAAGTCCTGAAAGTTGTGAGGTGGAGCCTCCATGGATCGGACTTGTTTGTCCAGTACATCCCACAGATGCTGGATTGGATTGAGATCTGGGGAATTTGGAGGTCAGCTCAACACCTCAAACTGGTTGTTGTGGTCATCAAACTATTCCTGAACCATTTCTGCTTTGTGGCACGGCGCATTATCCTGCTGAAAGAGGCCACAGCCATCCGGGAATAGCTTTTCCATGAAAGGGTGTAGATGGTCTGCAACAATGCTTAGGTAGGACACCCTACAAGAGCTGCAGTTTTGAAGATGCTCTGATCTAGTGGTCAAGCCATCACAATTTGGCCTGGTCAAACTCGCTCAAACCTGTCAGTGCTCATAATGTTATGCCTGATCTGTATATATATATATGTATATATCCTAACTATTTAGTCCCACATTTATTATTATAATACTACTATATATATATATATATATATATATATATATATATATATATATATATATATATATATATATATATACATAGTAGTATTATAATAATAAATGTGGGACTAAATAGTTAGGATTTAAACATGCTCTTTCTTTCTTTCTTTCTTTCTTTCTTTCTTTCTTTCTTTCTTTCTTTCTTTCTTTCTTTCTTTCTTTCTTTCTTTCTTCCTTCCTCCTCCTCCTTCTTCTTTTTAAGTGATTCTTGTTATATTGCTCCATGAGCCACACATTTTTATTGACAGTATGCCAGCTTGAACAGGTGCTTTCTTATTCATTCACTGCTTCACAGTTGCAATCAAAGGCTTGATAGCCTCAGGCTACAGAAACGATAGTAGTGTGCAGATTTGCACACACTCATAATATACGTTTATTTCCAGTTGAAAACTCTCTTTAAAGAACATTTTGTGTCTCCACACACATACACTAGAATGGTGCTGAAAACGTACTGAGCTCATATTAATATACACAAAGAAAATGACTAACTGCTATATTAAAAATATACCTGCTAAAAGTGAAGCAGCTCTGAACCTCTGAGTCTCTCATACAGCAGTGTGATGCTGATGGAGAATCTCCAAATCTCCAATCTAATGCTGCTTTATTAGGAATGTTAAACTCCTCTGGTAGTTTCTGATCTATAGACAGTCAGCTCTGTATTTTCTGTCCCTCTGTCATCAATCTGTGCTTCCTGCTATTTTCCACACTGTCAATTTGTCGTTTTTGTTTTGTGTTAGCTGTACCTCAGCCATCGGTCTGGACAGCTCCTGTAAACACTTCCTTTTCCTGTATTATTACTGCAGCTATGCTTCCTGCTTCTTGTTCACTCCAGTACCTCAAGTATTTTCTCTTTTGTGATCTTGGTGAAACGTTGACGTCATGTTTTGAAGCTGTATTTCTGAGCCTATATATGTTTAAGGTTGCCTTGTGTTTCCTGTGTACCTACCTGCCTTGTCTTGTTTTTAATTATTCTGGATTTGGCCTTGTGTGCTATTTATAAATTCCCTTGTCCATAGACAGGGATATTTCAAAAACCCTGAAAACAGTCAGGTATTTACTGACATAGCATTGGAGATTCAAAGCTGAACCCTGACTTATGAGAGGGTTTAGGAGCATAAACGTTTCCCTTTGCTTTTTTACTACCCTCTGCTACCACACGTACGACTTCCTTACAGACTATTAGCTTTTTCTTTTCCATGCGTTTGTTCTCTCTCTCTGTTGGGATATATATGTTCGGATAGAAGTTTCTCTGTGTTGTTTGTTCACGCTGCATTGTAAGGCATTAGTAGAACACATGTAATGTCAGTAGTTGTGTCGCTATGACAACATTGCAGGGGGTGAGACAGAGTCAGAGAGGAAAAAACGGGAAGAGGCATTGAAAAAGAGACACTGACAGTCCTCAGATCATTTTGATTTGAACTGCAGGAGAAGAAGAGAAATAAGCTGTAACGTATGCGTCTGTGTGGTATTGAGGTTATTATTTTACAGTTCAAATGTGTGTGTGTGTGTGTGGATTCAATTTGTTTACGAGGAAATGTGTTTTACCAGTAATTGGTTTTGTATCTGATTATATGGGCATTGAAACACTAACATACTGGTGCTTGTCCTGACCAGTATGCTAAATATGAATATAATAACTGAACAGAGGCCTGGATAACATGTCTAGTGCCATTTCTTGAAAATCCCTTGCAAAATCTGATCCAAGTGACAAATCTCATTAAAATAGGAGCAGAAATCAATAATGCAGGAGGGTGGAATAGACATAAGAAAGAGGCTAAAAACGTGGACAAGTCACAAAATGTAAATCAGATAAACTTAAGACTAATTGAAGATGACGGCGCTAGCTCATATTTGTCATTGGTAATAGAGGAGCATTTATTTTTCCTTTTCATTCAGTGGCATCCCATGTTGCTCATTCTCTGCAATTCAGCACAGCTTAAAGGTCTTGTTGTCATAGCGACTCAGTGAGAAAAATCTCAGAAGCATCCTAAGAGCTCTAACCAGTGGAATACTGAAAATCAAGGAACGGTGCTGATGAATGATCAAATAAAAATAAGTGTAATAACCACGAATTTTCCATTCCTGCTGTGTTTAATCCCACAGACTACATCTGTATTTAGATCTTAGTTTGATTGCACTATTGTGGAAGAACGTGGATACTTGGATAATGGCAAAATAATACAAACTCCACAATAAAACTCCAGCATTAAAATTAGAATTATTTTTTTTATTAGAATGTTTTGATAAATGGGAAAAAAAATTACGCAACAAAATGGCTAAACTGGTGGAGGAGGTTTGATTGAGATAATATTATACTACTGTGAGAAGATTTGGGTTTTGAAAGAAAAAAAGGTATTTTTTTGTTTTCGAAAACCAATTTTGCTGACAAATTCAAAATAGAAATGTTTTATAGAAATAGTAGATTGTAATTTCATGGTATAAATGTCCTAAAACACAGACGTTTTTTAAAGCACACTTTAAGCAAGGAGTTAAATTAGGCCAGAGCTTTTGGGATTGGTTTTAATTAAATGGCAAGTGGAGCTAGGATCTGGTATCATAAGATGATGAAAAATCCTTTCTAATAGAGTGTTTGTGAAATTATTCTAATCATATAATTCATAAACTCAGACTCAGTGACCACCCAAAGACAGCCTTTAGCTATATCGATACCTCTAAGTCGTCTCTATCTGAAATTCAGAGATGGTGTAATGACTCTCTGGCCATTTTTGTATGCTTGGTCACATTTGGCAGCAAAACAACCTTCAGCTCTTGAGTGCTAGTGATGTTTACAGCTCTATTCTGTTCATTCATTCATCCATCCATCCATCCATCCAACCTATCCATTTATTCATTCATTCAGTCGGTCAGTCAGTTAGTATGTCATTCATTCATTCATTCATTCATTTGTTCTGTCAGACTGTCAGTTAGTCAGTCAGTCGGTCCTTCACTTATTCAGTCATTCATTCATTCTTCATTCATTCATCCACCCATCCAGTCTGTCAGTCAGACAGTCAGTCATTCAGTTAGCTATTCATCCATCCATCCATTTATCCATTCATTCAGTTAGTCACTCAGGCAGTCAGTATGTCATTCTTTTATTCATTCATTCATTTAGTCAGTCTGTCAGATAGCCACAGGCATCTTGCTCCAGCATGGACTGCATGTTGAGGGCAGCTGTAGTTTGTCATCCTGTTGAAGGCTTAGTAAAATGTCACCCCAATCAAATCGTACCCAAGGCAGCTGATTAGCCTTGTTTCATAGTATTTCATCACACTACATCAATGGGTTAATAATTCTTTAACATTTAAGTAACCAAGTCTTGGCTACTGTTTTTTTTTTTTTCAGTGCTATAGCAAACATGTTGTTGTAAATGAAGTTAAGTAGATAGCTTGCCACCACTGAGCTTGATATCTAAATCAGATCGTTAGATTTAGGTTAATTCTTGTGATTCATGCACCACATTCGAGAACATCTCCTTCTGACATCATCCTCTACAGCAGAACAGCTGAATGTTCATGATATAAGTGTTTTAGATGTCACTTTCACAGTTCTGTAAACTGAGGTCTAGTCATAAGACATACGGAATGCCTTTTGTTTAAAAATGGGTTATTTTTCACATCTGGTGCCTTTTGTTCAATTATTCATTCCCTTTCTACTAATTCTGATTCAGCTCTTGCTGCTCTTCATTTGCCACCTAATTCATGCTCTAATATTCACTGTGTGCCAAGAATATGATGGTCTCTCTTGCTCACTTTTTGGGAATATAGAGATATTTTATATCGAAGCCCCAGAATCATTCATTGCAAAACACACAATATCCCATGTGGAGAGAGAAATAATAGAAGTCATATCACTCCCTCCCTTTATCTCTACTGGCTCACACTCTCCCCAATCGTTTCTCTGTTCTCCTCTTTCCCACTTTCCAATTCTTTAGCACCCTTGTTCTCTGTAATTTGTTTCTTTGCTCACTCTATCATTCACCTTCTCTCTCTCCTCTCCTCTCTCTTTTGTTCCTCTTTCAGATACTTCAGTAACATCACTCTCTCTGGACGAGACTACTCCTTTAATGATGACGGCTATTTAGCCAATCCACTAGTGGATGTTATCTCCTACACTGCAGGACGGGGCTGGGAGGAGGTGAGGCCAAGCATTCATGATGTATCATTCATTCATTCATTCATTCATTCATTCATTCATTCAGTCAGTCAGTCAGCCATTCATTCATTCAGTCAGCTATCTATCCATCCATCCATCCAGTCATTCATTCATTCATTCAGTCAGTCAGTCTGTCAGTTTGTCGGTCATTCAGTCACTCATTCACTCATTCATTTATTCACTCAGTCTGTCATTAGTCAGTGTGTCAGTTAGTTGTTCACTCATTCAGTCAGTCAGTCAGTCTGTATGTCATTCATTCATTCAGTCAGTTAGTAAGTTTGTTATTTATTTATATCATTCAGTAATTTCTTTTATTTGTTATTTACTTTTCTTTAAAGTTTACTTTTAAAGTTTAAAAATTTGGCCTGCATCCAAGCAAAATTGAAAATAGCAAAACCATTAAGTACATTTACTATACATTTATTCATACATCAAAATTCACATCTAGTCCTTAATTGCTTACGTTCACAATGCATTGTATTTTCACTAATAGGCTGACTAAAAGTGTTTTAATAATGTATAAGTAACATATGGCATAATGTAGGTGGGCTGGTGGGAGAACGGGGTGCTGCGTCTGCGCTACCCACCCTGGTCACGTTATGGTCCATTCCTCAAACCACTGGATGACAGTCAACACCTGCGTGTGGTCACTTTGGAGGAGAGACCTTTTGTTATTGTGGAGCCAGCCGACCCTGGAACCGGCTCCTGCATCCGTGACTCCGTGCCATGTCGTCTACCCCTCAACACCAGGTCAGAGTCTGGCTTTACTTCTGTGGTCTGTTAATATGAATCTAACCCATGTTATATTTTTACTAAAAGTAATAACAATGCTGTGGCTGAGGGTCACTAACCAGTAATTTAGGACATTTTTATTAGTTGTAAAGTCAAAGCAAATGGCATGTTATAACTTGTTATAACAAATTTGCCCTTCCAGACCTTAATGTCATGGGAAATTAATGAGTTTCATGAAATCATAGGCACACACACACACACACACAGAAGACACATAGAGAATAATGATGGGGAGTTTCCCAGTCTTCTCTAGACCTCTCTGGTCTCTCTGGTGACTGATGAAACGTCTTCTAAATTTATTAACACATAAATCTTGATCTGCTGGTACCAGACAGTAGTAAAATGAGTTTTTCTTACATGAAATTTATGATTTCGTAGCAAACAGATTCTATTTCAAATTCTATTCAAATTCTATTTGTACACCATTGTGCATTGTAGTGTATGACTTACAGTAGAGAATTGCTGATATGTACAGTTTTATATCACAAGAATTATATATATATTGCATTGTATTATTATTATTAGTAGTAGTAGTATTTATTATTATATTTTTGCATTTATATTGTTTTTTTGTTTATCATTTTATATTTTATGGTAACTGCTAACTTTGATGTGTGATTTCAGATATCTGATCAGATTTGATATGGATTCCAGTGTTTTATCGATTTAATCACCAACTGAACGTCTGAAACATATTTTCTGTCTCATCCTTCATTAGATTTTACGTTGATATTTTAATGGTAGTCTAATACCATCTTTATGTTACCTGTGTAGAAGGTAAATGAGGAAGATAAAAATCACAAAGTGTGTATTTCTTCCCCTCGGCATAGTTTAATGCTATAAACTGTATTTGTGCTGGTCCGGGAAAACCAACCGGTTTCACTGTGGATGAATTCTGGCACTAACAATAAAAATGAAAATTATGGTTATAGGCTTTTTAAAATCAAATTTCAACAAGAAACCATGACTATATTTCACAAAAATGATGCAGAAGTATTTTTTAGTTACTTTCAGTCATTGCATAAAAATTATAAAAAGGATGTAATAGTGAAAATTATTCAGTTGAGCCCAAAGCAGTACTGGTTCCCATTGTACCATTTAGCTCAGGTAATGTGCTTCCTGTCAGGTAATCTGCTCGTCATGGGGGCCTTGAATTACTGATTGGTCCTCCTCTGATGGCAGTGCAGTTTACAGTCCACTTACATGTTAAAAGAAGAGAGTGCATGTTTTAACAGTATGTCTCACAGCGGCTGAATTTAAACCCAAATCATAATAGAAGCTGCTGTGTGACTAAAAGATGCTTCATGAAAGCCTTTGGTGTGAATAGGCCTTTAGTAGCCTAATTATGCTGGAAAGTGGGTGATACGAATAGCGAACATCCATGAAACTGGGTTGTAAGATATTGAACAAGACTTATAAGGAGGCTTGATGTCAGGAAAATACTGTCTTATCACAGTGTCTCTGCCAGGAGAGGGTCTCTGTAGGCTGTAGCGCACATGCATTTTTTAAACGTGAATGGGATTGAAAGTCCCAAGGCATCTGCGAATTTCACACCCCTTTTAAATAATCAAAGAACCCGGTGATCCTAGTTGGATTTAATTGTTTTGTCTTTTACAATAGCAAATCAAGTATGACAAAAATGGTGAAAGTAAGCTGATATCCATAAGCCTTGTATATTTCAGAATAAAATGTGGAAACCAAAGCATGATATTTCTATACCTGCCTTTAGAATTATGAAACATACAGTTTGATCTTAACCAAGTGTGCAATAGCATTGTCAAGACCAAGACTTTTTTTTTTTAATTTGCTATAACTTAATATATCCTAAGAATTATAAATAGTACGGTTATAAATCACTGTCCAACCAGAGCTACTAAAATTGCTGTAAATCTTCCTGGATGACTTTAAACAGCCGTGCAGTTTCAGCAGGAGTAATACGGCTGAGGAAACCAGAGACCAGGAGCCAGGTCATAATAAAAAGAGATTACTATAAATAAAGATAATAAATAGTGGGGAAAACTCAGCTTTTATCCAGCTTTTATGCTTTTATGTTTACATGCAAGAGGACACGCAGTAGACCGTATGGATAATGCTCCAGGCTAAGACATGAGTCTTAGCTAGCAAGGACAACATAAACATTAAGATGACCCAAGGAACTGAGACATGTGCTTCATGAGTAAATAAAGACACCTAGAGAAATCTGATTGAATTCAATGAATGAATGAATCATGTAGAAATGAATCCCACAATTCCCACCTTTCGAATAAAGTTTGAAATGCTAGTAGAATGCTTCTACTGTTCTACATATATTAGCCATCTACATATCATAAAAAACCCCTTTTACGTGTATACCAAGCTTAAAAGAATAATGTATAATATATCATTATTAAAATGAAAGCTGTTGTTGTTGTTTTGACCGCTCCCTGTTCAGGGTTGCCACAGTGGATCATTTGGTCCACAAGTTTTCAATTTTGCACATTTTTTTTTACTTCGGATGCGCTTCCTGACGCAACCCTCCTATTTTATCTGGACTTGGGACCGACACTGAGAGTTAACTCTTCAGTGGGTGGGTTAGCTCCCTGCCCGGGAATTGAATCCAGGCCACAGTAATGAGAGCACAGGATCCTGCCGCTGGACCACCAGTAGGCTAACTATTAAAATTAGTAAATAAATAAAATAAATAAATGTAGGTGTCAGTATTAACAATAGCTGTATTTGTAGTTTCTGCTAACTGAGCTTGTTTTAGGTTATTAGAAACACACAGCAGCAACAGCAAAGCATAATGTAAACTAACAGGGGGATGACGGAGTGGGAAACAGTAGAAATGCATGACAATTTTGTGACCAGGAACCTAGCCAGGCACATAAGAAATCACTGTCAAGTTGATTGATATGCTTAACATGGTCACGTAACTCATCCAGAGCTTAGCTGTACTGGGTCAAATTTCTGGTAGGGTTGAAAAAATATCTGTACGGCAGACAGGGCTGACTTCTGTAAGGGTTCACAAGGAGGGCCTTGTGATATCATCTGGCCACCTGATTTAGCGAAATCTAAGCCTAAGGATTGTGCATTATCATTAGCCAGTTTCTCAAATTCACAAGTTATTATACAGATTTGATCTAACCCTAACCCTACTGTTTCCATGCCTAACATGTTTCCTCCCACTCAGAGAAGTAGGGAGCACTAAACACATGTTGTAGAAGAGGGAACCCTGCAGTATAAATGTCCTTGGATCCTTTCAAAGCTCTCCTCTCCTAGCTACCTAAACTGTCCCTATTCAGGTCGTAGCACCAATTTATAGTGTCAGGCTAGTCTTATATCCCTGGCACAAGACTGCTGAATCAGTGTTGACATGGGGAAAAGCTGATGTAGTCAACCTGTAAGTGTTTCAATGGTCCTGCAGGTGCTTGGATGTGAGCTGCAGGATTTAGTGCCACAGCTGCTTTGTTGTTGACCTCGCACAGAAGACAATGTCGCACAACATCTAATGAATATGTGTGGAACCTCAGGTTGCACCATGCTGAAAAGTAGTGAATCATTTATTTGCCCTAGACTGTGAATGTGTTGGGCTAAATATGGCAGCCATGTTTGAGGAGTTAGACATTTACCCCTTGCACTTGGCGTAGTGGCAGGTCTATCAGAATTCCACCACAATTCCCACTCAGCCTTCTCAAGAAGACTATGAGCAAGATTACCAAGACTTACGTCAATCAAGACTTTCAAAATTGTCAACACCTTACCTCAATCAGCTTTTAAACCATCGGCCCACTGACTGACTGACACCTGGCTCCCAAGAACATCAGAAATAAACACCTTAGCATAACACTGGCTGTATTCCTGCAAAGACTTCGCTGGCAATTGCTGTTGATACTGCTCACACGTTTTTTGAGTGGAAATAGTGACACATTCTTGTGCCAGCTTAGTGACCATCTCCTGCTCTCATGAGTGTCCCTCACTTATATTAGGAAACATGCCTCTTGCTCTTCTGTCTCGAGGCTTGATTCATTAATCCAAGGCAGGAAAAACACTTCTCTCTTCTCCGCTCTGGTTGTTCTTGAATACAAAGTTCTTTATGCAATGTATGCGTTTTTCTTTCAACACAACTTATCTAACGTTGCACTAGCTCCATCTAAATCAGCAAAGGCAAGGATGACTCACAAACTTGGGAAGAAGATTCTCCAACACCATTAGGATCCTGATTACTCATTGCCATGCTTTATAAAACGTCGCTACCTCATTGGGTGCCAAGAAACCTCAATTCCCTCAAACGTTTTCTTCAGTGAAGCTCTTATCTTTATGATTCTGTCACCTAGCAGCTTCTTTGACAGGATGACTCAGTCACCCGGGCCAGTACATGTTCATTGGATACGATCAGATATCTGATGATGTTTGTCATCTGGGTCGTCACAGTGCACAGATGGAGAAGGGTGTTTCACCAGAGTCGCTAAAATTATTGACCGGAAAAATGCAGTAATATGACTGAACCATCAGGAGACCAAGAGCCATAAAAAGATATGGTTTATTGTTTGTGTGAAAAAAGCCTGAGATTTCTAAAGTCTGAATAAATGTTGGACAAAGCCAGCTTTCAGACTGATGTGTGTGTTTGTAAGAGGACATACTCTAGAGC
Source organism: Hemibagrus wyckioides (assembly GCF_019097595.1). Taxonomy (NCBI): domain Eukaryota; kingdom Metazoa; phylum Chordata; class Actinopteri; order Siluriformes; family Bagridae; genus Hemibagrus; species Hemibagrus wyckioides. The sequence continues at coordinate 2,023,310 of NC_080721.1, read as the reverse complement.
ATAGAGACAATACCCAAGGCTAAGATAGGAGTGAAAAAGAACAAGGACAAATCTTCATGACCCAAGGAACAGACACATCGAATTTATCTTGAAATCATGTATCTATTAACAAATAAGCTTGAAAAAAAAAAATAGAAAATAGCCCCAGAGTATCTTATAGTTTCTCAATAGTATCTCAAGTTTGGGATCACTTGGAAATTTCCTTTGTTTTCCATGAAAGTCTACATGAGATTATTTAGAATAGAAGTACAAAAAATTGAACAGGACAATGTGTCATTGTCAGAGTTAGAAGTTTAGGATCACTTCCTTGATTTCCAAAGAAAACCCCATTTTTATCCATTTCCAAAACATCAAATGAATCAGATGATTTTAAAGCCAATACTTCTTGTATGAGATGCTTTAGGAAGCATGGGGTAAAATCTCATCAGATTATCTTTTAAAAATGAACAGCTAGAATGCCAGACGTCTGTCAGACTGTGGCTGCTGCAAAATGTGGCTTTTTTTAATGAAACCAAAGTTTGAAGAACATCATCATTTTATTTAAAATCATTATTTTTTAACTCTGACAGTAATGACATGTGCTGTTCGTTTGCTGTATTTCCAGTCCAATCCAAACTAACTTTAAGTTTGTTTTCATGGAAAACAAGTAAATTTCCAAGTGATCCAAAACTTTTGAACGGTAGTGGATATGTAACACAATATCCATGCAACATATTAGCTGAAAATAAGTTCTCAAGCAAGGGTATTTGCTCCCTTCTTGATTCATTTATTAGTAGCTACATTTATATTGCTTATGCTGTCAAAATGACAACAGGCTTATTCAAAAGAAAAAAAATAAAATCATAGGAATGAGGTCTGATGACCTTTGACCTTTAAATCAACTCATCCCTTGCACTGTTGTGATGCCTGTGAAGAAGGCAGAAATTATTGCTGTTTTATATGTTGGAAAGGAAAAAGCGTTTAAACTATAATGTAGAGATGGATGTAGATCATTCAGACTGATCTATCTGGAATTGTGGAATTGTGTGATTAAACCACATGTATGGAATTCCTAAATGTGATAATAATATGAGGCTGAATTGTCTGAATACCTGTTATCTAACTAGACCACGGACATCAAAGTCATATATAACGTTACACACCAGCTCCGAATTCTCTAAAGAATATGATTATGATTATAAATAGCACAAAAAGCAGTAAATAGACCAGTTTCTTTACTGCTGTGACTAATTCTAATCATTTTCTGTAGTATTTTGAAGGTAATTTAGCCTTTAGACTAAATATCAGTTTGTCTGCATTCAGGTTTAATTGGCCTTAAAAATGTTTGTTTGAATTTAATAATGAAATTGAATAGATAGAAAGACAGACAGACAGACAGACAGACAGACAGACAGACAGACAGACAGATAGATAGATAGATAGATAGATAGATAGATATACAGGTATATAGATAGATAGATAGATAGATAGATAGATAGATAGATAGATAGATAGATAGATAGATAGATAGATAGATAGATAGATAGATAGATAGATATACAGGTATATAGATAGATAGATAGATAGATAGATAGATAGATAGATAGATAGATAGATAGATAGATAGGTATATAGATAGTTAGATAGATAGATATACAGGTATATAGATAGATAGATAGATAGATAGATAGATAGATAGATAGATAGATAGATAGATAGATGGATAGATAGATAGATAGATAGATAGATAGATAGATAGATAGATAGATATACAGGTATATAGATAGATAGATAGATAGATAGATAGATAGATAGATAGATAGATAGATAGATAGATAGATAGATATACAGGTATATAGATAGATAGATAGATAGATAGATAGATAGATAGATAGATAGATAGATAGATAGATAGACAGACAGACAGACAGGTATATAGATAGATAGATAGATCAAATTAATGAATAAATAAATCAATAAATTAGATGATATTCAAACTTTTTCAAGAATATGAATTATTATTGTGTTTAAATTTCATTATTACATGTATGTCTGCTCTTTTTTGCTTCCATATAAATCCCCAAAAATGTTCAGAATGTTTTAAATGAAAAACTGCCATGATATGATATGAGAGTCCATTAGCTGTGCAGTCTGCATGCATGGAAGTGATTCATTTCTGTTGTAAATGTCTAAAAACAAATAGACAGAGTCTTGTGGCTTTTTTGATATTGATATTTGTATGCACGATGCCGCCTGCTTTCCTGTTTTGAGTCTGCCTTCCTCATTCACTCATCTACCCACAGTGCTTAGGCATGATGCAGCTACAGGATGGAGCTTCAATGATATCAGCAATTTAGATTTAGCTTTATTGTGCTGTATATGATTCTGTACTCAGTGGTGGAAATATTCTCTTTGTTTATTCCCTTGTTTGTTCCGTCCTCTTTCATCATTTGAATCACGCTCCTCTCACTCTTTCTTCTACAGTGTGATGTTGGAAGGCATACACTCCATGAAGCATTGCTGCAAAGGTTTCTGCATCGATGTCCTCAAGCGACTGGCCAAAATTGTGGGTTTCACCTACGACCTCTACCTGGTGACAAATGGCAGGCATGGGAAGAACATAGACGGAGAGTGGAACGGGATGGTCGGTGAGGTGAGGCCTTTTTATCTTAGTCGTTTCCAGAGTGAACAATTAGGCTACTAGACGTTTGCACAGGCAAGGTCACATCAAGTTAACATTTAGGGGAACATTTTTCTCTGCAGAGGTTTATTACCAAGAGTAAGACATTACTAAGATATTACTAAGAGTCAGACATCCAGATCAGGGAGGCGTGACGTCAAAGCCAAGTCATGCACAGTAAACGTGAGAGAAAGATAACAGCTCAGTGCTCACGTGTGAAATATTAACAGAGTCAGAAAATTAGGAGCATTTTAAATTTAACACAATGAAATAAAATGATGCCTCTTAACCCATAGAAACAAGCTTCAAGCGGACATGCTGCCTCTGCTGTCCAAGAAATGTATGATTTTTTTTTTCAATTCACTTTATTTGTATAGTACTTTTAACAATGGACATTGCCTCAAAGCAGCTTTACAGAAGTAGAGAAATATATATATATATATATATACAGTGAGGGAAAAAATGATTTGATCCCCTGCTGATTTTGTACATTTGCCCACTGACAAAGAAATGATCAGTCTGCAATTTTAATGGTAGGTTTATCTGAACAGTGAGAGACAGAATAACAACAAAAAAATCCAGAAAAACACATTTCAGAAAAGTTCGACATTGATTTGCATTTTATTGAGTGAAATAAGTATTTGACCCCTTTGCAAAACATGACTTAGTACTTGATGGCAAACCCTTGTTGGCAATCACAGACATCAGACATTTCTTGTAGTTGGCCACCAGGTTTGCACACATCTCACATCTCAAGGAATTTGGACCCACTCCTCTTTGCAGATCCTCTCCAAGTCATTAAGATTTTGTGGCTGACCCTTCAGCTCCCTCCACAGATTTTCTATGGGATTAAGGTCTGGAGACTGGCTTGGCCACTACAGGACCTTAATGTGCTTCTTTTTGAACCACTCCTTTGTTGCCTTGGCCGTGTGTTTTGGGTCATTGTCAGGCTGGAATATCCATCCACGACCCATTTTCAATGCCCTGGCTGAGGGAAGGAGGTTCTCATCCAAGATTTGACGATACATGGCCCCGTCCATCGTCCCTTTGATGCGGTGCAGTTGTCCTGTCACCTGGGGATGGTGTACTTGAAGTCATAGGCAGCATTCCTCCTCCTCCAAACACGGCGAGTTGAGTTGATGCCAAAGAGCTGGATTTTGGTCTCATTTGGCCACAACACTTTCACCCAGTTCTCCTCTGAATCATTCAGATGTTCACTGGCAAACTTCAGATGGTCCTGTACATGTGCTTTCTTTAGCAGGGGGACCTTGCGGGTGCTACTGGATTTCAGTCTTTCACGGCGTAGTGTGTTACCAATTGTTTTCTTGGTGACTATGGCCCCTGCTGCCTTGAGATCATTCACAAAATCCTCCAGTGTAATTCTGGGCTGATTCCTCGCCGTTCTCATGATCATTGAAACTCCATGAGGTGAGATCTTGCATGGAGCCCCAGACCGAGGAAGATCGACAGTCCTTTTGTGTTTCTTCCATTTGGGAATAATCGCACCAACTGTTGTCACCTTCTCACCAAGCGGCTTGGCGATGGTCTTGTAGCTCATTCCAGCCTTGTGTAGGTCTACAATCTTGTCCCTGACATCCATGGACAGCTCTTTGGTCTTGGCCATGATGGAGAGTTTGGAATCTGATTGGTTGCTTCCTTCTGTGGACAGGGTGTCTTTCATACAGTTAAGGAGCCCCGAGAGTGCTCCTACTGTAATTTCAGCTCCTTACCTGTATAAAAGACACCTGGGAGCCAGAAATCTTTCTGATTGATGGGGATCAAATACTTATTTCACTCATTAAAATGCAAATCAATGTAGAACTTTCCTGAAATGTGTTTTTCTGGATTTTTGTTGTTATTATTTTGTCTATCACTGTTCAAATACACCGACCATTAAAATTACAGACTGATCATTTCTTTGTCAGTGGGCAAATGTACAAAATCAGCAGGGGATCAAATCATTTTTTCCCTCACTGTATATATATATATATATATATATATATATATATATATATATATATATATATATATATATATATATATATATAAAGAATAAATTAGTTAGTATTTTATCCCTAGGAATATATTCAAAAAAATTCTAAATCTAAAGCTCATTCTAAAAGTCTGAGTCTACAAATAAATCTAAATTCTCTATGTTCTAATTCTAAATCTATTATTAAAATGTATTATTTGTAAATAAATCAATTTTTAATTATTAAAAAAACTGAAATTTGACAAATTTTGTGTTAACAATCAGGTTGAAATGTTTAATTTTATGGATTATTTTAAAGTTAAAAGCATTGTAATATTTCTCTAGCTAGCTTAATGACAAATTTATATATATACTGTATATATATATAGTCCCATGTTATATATATGATGTTGCAAGTGTAGTTCACACCTTCATAGTGGTGTAAAGAATGATTGAGGAACTGTAAGGGCCTTGGGTTAGAAAGCTAAAAGAATTCAGAGTGATGGATCCCTTTGGGAAGATGTCCATTCCAGCCAAATGGACCTGATGTGATGTAGAAGGCTGAGACATGAGCCATAGATTGTCTTCTGTAGAAAATAGAGTATCATGTGACCATATGTTTTCAGATATTGTGCAGGAGTTCTTAAAAGCACAAGTTATTGTGCTTTTCGATTTGAGTTCATCAAAAGAAAATTTGTACCAAGTCGAGTCAGGAAGGTTTTATTGTCATTCCAACTACATATAGCTGGCGCAGTACATACTGAATAAAACTCCAGGACAGAAAATCACAGTGACCAGTGTACAGACTGTAACTGACCGTTGTGCAAATAAGAGGATGTAATCTATAAGAGGATTTATTTTAAATGTTGGTGAAATAGCGATAATTTGCAACAAAGGGAATTATACAAAACATTACTGATGGCAATATGGACACAGTAGTTGTAGAGTCCACTGAGTGTAGGTACAGGTGTCTGGTTGGTCATAGTAAGCAGTCACTTGACAAAGATGGTGTGTGAGCTTGACACTTCTGATTAGTTCAGATTGGTCAGATTAATGAGTGTACGGTCCAGTTGGGTTCAAAAAGTTGTCGATTTATAAGCCAGACGCGATTTAAAAAAAAAAAAAAGATGGAGGAGTGGACATTCTTCAAGATGTCTCAAAATTCTCCATGCTTTCCATTTTTAGCAAAATGTTACTTTATTTACAAAATATCCTCGACACGACATCTCTCCCAATCATGATGAACTCGTCTGGTTGTTATGCGTGTAATTACACTTCAAGAATTCAAGATATTTATGTGGTTGCTTTACCTGCTACACCATGGCCTTCACAACCAAGTGGGCTTAAATCCAGAGATTTTGGAGGTCACTTCACCATGATGAAAATTTTTGGAGGACATTTTGCTAATTTCTCCAATGTATGGAGACTTTTTGGGGCACTCTGTAGTTTAAATATCTACATAGGAACTTTCATGGCAAATTTATTTGGTTATTCATACCAAATGCATCAAATCAAATACACACTACAATTCCCAAACTGGCTAAAACTACAGACAAGATGTATTCTATTTGTAATGAACCAGTTACAGTATGACATTGAAATATTTTGCCACATATATGGAACATATGTGAACCACGTATCCTGACAAATCCTTGGGTCTATGGATAAATCCCACGCAGATTTAAACCAGGAGCCATGACTGAGCTGCATGGCTGAAACTAAAAACTTGAATTGAGGATGAAATTTAAATGGTTGTTGGTTTGGTAAAGAAAAAGAGATGACAGCAGACCAACTTAAAAACCTAATTCATCACATGATCTGTATTATAATACTGGATTCCAGGCAGCTGTAGGAACACAGCTGGGACACAATTATTTTATTTTTCAATTTTAAACCATGATTTATAGTCACCCAGTTGATATTTTAGTAACAGTTCCTAATCAGATTATTACAATAAAATGTAGTTAATCTGCGGTACTTCATCTTTCCTGACCACGGTAACCCTGAGCTCAGAGTGTGGCCTGGTTATTCCTATTTATTATCAGGTCATAGCTAATAAAATCTGATTACCCAAACTAACCATAAGGGATGTGTTCATTTATTCATTTGAAACTTGGGGTGGTTGAAGATGCAATTTTAATTTATTACAATTCAAATGCTGTAATAATACATCAACTGTATGTCTGATGTTAAAACCAGACTCTATACCAATTTAAAAAATCAGAGTTTTCCCCATTTCTGCACTTAAATTGTTGTAATTTTTAAAGTAGTGATTAGTTGCTCAGTTTCTCCCTAACTTTCATATCATCCTGTTCCCATGAAACACAGGACTTAATCAGTATAATGGTAAAAAATTTAGTTTGTATCATCTACATCACGTGTGGCCAAGTAGGTGGAGGATAGATAGATAGATAGATAGATAGATAGATAGATAGATAGATAGATAGATAGATAGATAGATAGATAGACAGACACAGACAGACAGACAGACAGATAGATAGATAGATAGATAGATAGATAGATAGATAGATAGATAGATAGAACTTTATTGTCATTGTGAAGTACAGGTACATAGCAACGAAATGGCGTTTAGCATCTACCAGAAGTGCAAATAGTAGAAATTGTGCAAATGAACAAGTGCAGATAAATATGTAAATATGTACATCAATAAATAAGGCTATGTCAGTATGTTGTATTTACAGCAGATAAAGTGTTAAGTGTAATTATATATTGTGCAAAATGTGTGCATTATAGACGGATAAATTCAATTCCGGGGCAACTAGTACAGTCTCTTTCCTTCAAACTGTTATACATAACCAGCATACTGTTATCCAGAATAAAAGTATAATAATGTGATGAAGTAATGCATTAAATATTTTGGTATTTTTGATGCTTTGACAGTATATTTTATTATCCTTCATACATTCATTCAGTAGCCCATGTATTCTCGTCAGGTTTGAGATGGAACTGTGCTGGTAACACTGGAGAAAGGCTGGAGAGTGGAGTCTGAATTAGATGCCAGTTTATTGCAGGATGCCATCCACACACATTCACACACTCATTAACACACAGGAGCAATCTGGGATATGTGAAACTCTGAACCTGAGCTCCAGCAATCCTACCTACTGTACTGCCCATTTGCTATTCTCCTTATTAACATTATTAATATTTATATTGTCTATTCATACATATAATATGGTTCACATGGGGACAAAATATGAAAATGTAATAAACTCTTAGTAGTAACAGTTGAAAAGGGTAGCAATAGTACATAAATAAAGTGGAAAGAAAAGAAAATTGAATCATTAAAAGCAAAGTTTGTATTCATGCGTCTTTAAGTTATATGGGGCTATATACTACTGAGCATTGCACAAGTAATCACTCCGTTTAAACCTTTCCTCAGTTTGTTGCAAGCTGGAATTGCTCTGCTGGCCAGGTACACTCGAATGTACTAAAAATTCATCTCAGGAGAAGGCTGGACAACAGATACGTATTACAGTGCAGATAATACAAGACGGTGCAAATACAAACACTGCTGTGAGCAACACAAGTAATACAAACTATACAGATATATCATGCCGTAAACACGAGCCAATTCCAAAGCAGTAGCAGAAGTTACGAATATAAAGCAGTTGGGATTTATTGTAAAAATGTTGATGTAATAATGTAAGCTGCAAACTGCCCAGTGCACTGTGATGAAAAAATGTAAATGTTGTATTTGTTGTGCCATGGTCAGAACAGAGAGTGAGCTAACCAAGGTCAACTGATAGTGTAGGAATGAAGAAATAAAAAATAAAAGTATGCTTAGCTGAGAAGGACAAAAGTAAGTAGCCAATGAATGTTGAGGAGGAGTGAGTTCCTTTTTTTTTTTTAAATCTCTTGTTTAGAAAGATGTCTATAAGTATAACAAATCCTTCCTCTGTGAGATTTCTAAGAGAACGTTGGGTCCTGTTGCACAGCAGTACAAATAAAACTGCTTACCATTGTGCTATTTTCTCAAGACTTCCACTCCAGCTGAAACAGAATGGCCAAGTTCAGAACTTATTTACATGTGAGACTGCATGTGGGAAGATTTTATAATGATGTGCTGTTTTGCTTTGAAGCGCTCTGATGCATTTTCCAGATCTTAAATGCTCATCATACAGTACGATGGCCAGAGATAATATTTTCTGCATCGATATTCTCTGAGCACTTCGTAATCTTCGTAAGACTTTTTGCAGATGAGGTGATGAATGCTGGGGACATTACTGAGAGTGTAGCAAGACAGCGAGGTGTGAAGTCTGAAGTGTCCAGTAGCTTGATTATTGCTGTTTATTGTTTTTCAGAATATCCATAAGAAGTGGTTCTGCTGGGCAGGTTAGTCATGCAGCGAGATGATTTTTTTTTTCCGTAGTTGGGAATCTTTTGGGGGCCTGTCTAGACTGAAAAGTAGTCTTTGGCAGTAAAACTGCTCCTGAAGTTTATGTAAATACCTCCTGCTCTGATTCCTCTTTCCAAGGTCACTTGGCTTCCTTGTATGCCTCCTGATTACAGAGTAACTATATTTATATATATATCTAGACTCTCAGTCCAGAACCACATACTTTTTTTGTATATTTTTTCAATGAAGAATAAGCCAGAGTAGTTATATTTGCATGCTGCTTTGTTGGAGATTGGATTATTTGCTTTGTCACTAATAATCTAACAGTTACTGTATAAACAGCATAACGGCCAGGAGACACCGGGTATCAAACCTGGATCTCCGTGGTAACCTCGATCACCCGTGTGCAGAGCATCAGACTCACATGCAGGATAAAATAAAAGCACTGCTTTATAAACAAAACAAGACTTACACGACACACACGACAAGTACAACATACATAACCATAACATGGGAACACAATGGAATCGGACCATACCACGCGAATGTTAAACAATGACTGGCAACAACATAACAGATACAACCAGACAGGTATATATAGAATGGGGCATCAGGGTAAAATGGAAACAGGCGACTCAGCGGGACCGAAGAATAATAGGGAGGGCGTGGCACAACACATGTAGGAACAATGACAAACAAAGCAGGATATGAGGATATATATACCCGCAGGATATCCTGCAGGAAAGCAGGATATATATACCTTCTAGCACTCCCTCTGGTGGTCTGGCAGTGAACTGTCCCAATAGCTCCCGATAATAATCTTTAGTTAAGTGGTTGAAAACATGCTGATGTGATTGTACTGCTTACCAGGTGGTGTCCAAACGGGCAGACATGGCTATCGGATCACTAACCATCAATGAAGAGAGGTCAGAAGTTGTTGAGTTCTCGGTTCCCTTTGTGGAGACTGGCATCAGCGTTATGGTCTCTCGGAGCAACGGCACCGTCTCTCCATCTGCTTTCCTGGGTGAGTCACTGTGATCTTGGGTTCTGTTACAGTATCTTCTCAAAACAGAGCAAAACACAGAATTGTCTGAACTAAAAATAAGTAAACAAGCTTTTGATTTTGTTCAGTTTTCACTGTTTATTTCCCTGTTCTGAATGTTTATTTTGCCTGGAGCTCAGAAGTTGAGGTTCTGTGATAGTGACAAGAAGATTCTGAGATTAAATCCCACGGTCACAAGAAACATTTTTGGACACTGTACTTTATCTCCTTTTAAGCTGCTTCAGACAAAACCAGGTTATTGTTAGTGAGATTTTGTTAACTATTTGTTTTTCACTTGAATTTTCTTGGTTACTATATCACTGTAAAGGTGAAAAAACATCTGACATGATTCATTTTTTGGTTTCATTTTTAGTTTGCAAAAAATGCCATTTTAACAGAGCTGCACAGACTTTGCTTTTTAATCTCATCTGTATTTAACACGTATTTCGTATGTGCGTCCATTACCCACTCCTTAATCCCCCTCTTTATCTCCCAATGTTTATAATATCCGAATGGTTTTATACATCACAGACACACTGTTTGCACATACATTCTGCCATTTTTAGAATATATTTGATTAAATTCAGGCTATTTACAATAAAATACGATCTCGGCTGCTGCTGAGTATTTCTAAACTTGATCATTCTGTTATTAATAAGCATTGAATAAGCATCAGGATTAGACATAGATTTCACTGGAGCTTACCATCCTCCTTCTGCACAAAGACAACAGAACTTGACCAAGTATTTTAGGATTCCTCGATTACCCTCATATGGAGCATAGCCCTTGAGCTCATCACAAACCAGACAATCAGTACAGGCAGTTGCTCACAACTACTCCGAGGGGAGTCTCTGTTTCATGCTCTATAGCATTAGTGTGATCATCCAAAGTCCTCTTCTAGCTCTGATCTATGGACAGATTGACATGGTTTCCACAGGTGAGTGGGATGATTTGAGCCTCATGTTTTAGATTAACCTCTGGTCCCAGTTCCTTTCTCTTGGGAAACACCGTCACCAAAGCAGAAGGGATATCCTGCCGTCATGATTGTAGCCAATTTAGGCACAATGCTGTCCTTCAGCTTATTGCATAGCATAGTTCCCCCACTCAAAGAAGCCTTACCACTAAACTGTGAGCACTTGACAGGCACTTGTTCTCTAATTGAAATCACATTCGGAAAAAATTATTTTATATACAGTCAGGATTGACATTCCTGAGCCGGCAGTAAAGCATTTGATTAAATCATTCTGCTAATCATTCCATTACCCATTTGAGGATGGGAAAAGCTGGCTTTAGTTGTTATAATTCCTAATAATTCGTAAAGTTTGTGAAGTGTGCATAATATAAAAGTGCCCTGGATGGTCAAAATCTCTTTCAGTTTGCAGTGTGACTGGGGAGATCGCTCAGAAAAGCTCCATCACAATAAAAGTGTGCAGATTCTTCAGATGAGGCACAGGTACTAGGTATCGCATTGCATCATCCACTAGAACTAACATTAAGCGATGCCCATGTGCACTCTATTCTAATGGCCTTACAAGCTCCACACCAGTTCTTTCAAGGGGGACCTCTACTACTCAAACATGGCACAGTGGCAGTTTTGGGGAGGCTAGAGGATTCAACACCTGACATTGATGGGATTTCAAACACACCTTCTGCATACATCTGTGTGAATACCTGACCAATAGAAATAGAGCACAAGCCCCTTTATTTTTTCTTAGCCAAATAGCCTGGTGTGGGATCCTCAGGACAAACACTTAGGTCATATACTCCTTTTAGTTTAACTGTCTTTTAGATAGATAGAGGCTATGCTTGAAAATAGGTAATATAGGTGGTGGCTCAAGTGGTCAAGGGTTTGAGTTGTTGGTCAGGGTTCAAGGCCCTTAAACATCTTTGCTCCGGGGGCACTGTATCATCAGTTGTTTATCAGAAGGTCAGGGTTCAAGCCCCAGTACCCCCAAGCTGCCACTTTTGGGCAAGGCCCTTAACCCTTTCTCCTCCAGGGGTGCTGTATCATAGCTGCCCCTGTGCCCTGATCCCAACTTCCTCAGATGGGATATGTGAAGAAAAGAATTCCACTGTGCTGTATTATATGTGTGGTGATTATAAAGGCTGCTGCTTCTTCTTCTAAAATGTGGCATTTGGCTGGTCTGGCTAGCAATTATCAATAACTTTCAAGTGGTTGAAGGCATGCCTCAGGGTTTTTTGTTTTTGTTTTTTCTACCTAACTACGACACACCAGCATACTGTCCAGCCCCCTTAAAATCTAGGCAGTTACATTTCCCCCCAAAGTGATGGGTGAGGCAAGGGCTAACCACAACCCTATTGTCTAAAGAATTGAATAATGACAAGCACAAGCACTTATTCATATATCCGCATGCACAAACATCACCTTCGCCCAATGTCATGTCCCTCAGTCAGCAGTCACTTGTCACCCTGAAGATGCTAAGCAAACACAAATGGTTGGCTGCCCTTGCTGAGGTCAGGGTCCTGAACCTCTGCCACCATTGTTCCAGTGTTCAGTCAACCTGCTGTGAGTGCCTTTTTCAGGTCTTTTCAGCTGTGAGAAGTATCACCAATGCAACATTACATTACATTTACAATATTTGGCAGATGCCCTTATCCAGAGCAACTTATTATTTATCTTATTTTATATAGCTGAGCAATTGAGGCTTGAGCTGTTATGGCAGCTTGGTGGACCTGGGATTCAAACCTCATAACCTTTCATTCATAACCTTTTGAACAGCAGTCCACACGTGAACCACTAAGTTACCATATCTGCCATTCTAAGTGGCCACAGCCGATTTGTACATTGTCAAAATATTGATCCTGACAAATCATTTATCAGACCAAATGATCAGGAATTATAGAAAAACTGTAGGTTGCTTGGGATGAAATGGTAATAGGTAAATGGTAAAGGTAAATCACAGCCATTAGTAGCTGATGATGCCCAAAGAAAACTGTCCACAGATTTGCCATTGGACATGGTCATAGTCTGTAATCACATTAAATTCCAACAAAAATGTTTTTTTTTGCTTACCATAATTGTCTAAATACATAAAATATATATCACAAAACAACTTTCTGAACATGTCTACCCAAGTGTGGATAAAAAGGGAAGTGTATGTCTTTGTGTTTGCGGAAGGAAAAATATCTAAAGTATATGAGAGGAACTAGAATAGCTCAGGCAGAACATGTATACAGTTAGCCACTCTCTTGAGACCTGAACTAGATTTTTGTTTCCATAAAACATAAATGTAAATGTTGCTTTTAAAGCAGTAGTAGTTAGAAGCGTAAACCACATGATACAGAATCATTTCAATACTTAAGGTAACAACAAAGTATTTGACAATATCAAAAATACAATAGATTTTGATGCAGTTGGTTCAGAATCTGGGATTGACCTGCTTTCACTGCAAATGATGAGGTAAAGAAGACATACTTTGACAGTTACAATTACAGGCAAATCACCCAGCTAGCCTATTAAAAATCAATTTAGAACATACCAATTATTGTTACATACCTGTATAAAACTCTGTAACTGATAACATTGGCAAACACAATATTTATGTCCTAACAAACTCAGAAATCTATTAAATAATGTTCTGAAATGCTTTACACAGTCTATACAAAATGTATGTACTCCATAGCTCAAATTTCCCACAGTTCTGATTTATGTCCAGCTCAGGATAATTTGCGCTGGCGTCTCATCATCCTTTTATCAATTGCAAGGAAATCTGTAGATATCACATGATGCATGCCTTCTTCTCACACAAGTTCAGTCTTTTGCTTCCAGGATTTCCAGCTGTGTCAGGTCAACCAATTAAAAGCAAGGTCCCTCTGCATTGTTTATTCATTAGGTGCCTACAGAAAAATGGCTGACCATTTCGATGATAATATCTGTAATAATCTGGTATTGGATGATAATAATCGATTTTTGGTTGTTTCACAGATTACGTTCAATCGCTGTCTTTTTAACAGATACATTAATCCAGATTGTCAGATTATCACACCCCTTATTTTATCTCATCTGTGACTATCTTTGCTAGTAACTGCTAGGACTTCAAATTGGTTGCCATGCAGAACCACAGATCACAATTATTACACTGAAGTTTGGGATATATGTGCTATCCTTTAAACCAAACAAATCAGATCTAAGCCCTAGACCTGACCTATAGCACTGATGCTCTCTTTAGATGAACCACTTTTATATTTATTCTTTAACGATCTAGAAGTGTTTTTAAGTTTCCTCATTTTTTTTAGATGTACTACAGGTGGAACATGTTCAACAAGCACCGCCGTCCTCCTGGTGATGCTATAACAGCCTCAACTCTTCTGGAAAGGCTCTGGAATGTGGCTGTGGGGATTGGTGACCATTTAGCCAAAGGCACTGATTTCAGGCAAAGAGACCTGGTGTACAGTTAGCACTCTAGTTCATCCCAAAGGTCTTTAGTGGTATTAAGTTCATGGCTGTCTGCAGGCTACTTGAATTCACTGCAAACCATGCCTTCATGGACTTCTTTTTATGCTCAGTGATATTGTCATTCTGGAACAGGTTTGGGCTACTTATTATACAATAGTGTGCCTCAACCTTGTGTCAAAAGTTTAAAAAAGACCTAAATATAGTGGCCACAGTAAGGTGTCCACATACGTTTGGACATATCATGTATATATAACTCCCACTTCAAGGTGGCTCTAGTGGGAATTCTCCATATGATAACTGAGACCACTTTTTTATATTATATATTACATAATGTGCTTGAGGGTTTTGCAAGTCATTATCTGTACATATATATCTAAATTAACGATCTTATGATTATACAGCCAGATGACTGTATAAAAGCCTAAATTAATGAGGGCAAATGCCTCCAGGCAGGTGTACAACATGATACTGACTAATCAGTTAACATGAAAACCATGCTCTGTGCCACATTTACATGCTGAGCAGGCCAAGTTGACCTTTATTTTGAATCAAGTTGGCAAAGAAAAAATCAAAGTGACTTGGAATAAATGTTTATTGGACATGGGTGACAGGAGATTCGGTCATAAAAGATTGCTCAACTAACTAGTGTTTCAATGGGACCTGTGACTAAAATCCCATCTGCAAGTGGCTTCACTGGCTAGTTTTTCAATAGGAATAGATCTGAATCTGGATTTCGATTTATGGGTAAAATTCCAGTAAATTGAGTTGGAAATTGTAGTATAAAACACTCATTTATTTGTCCTGCTTGTGCATTGGTGTTCTATGTAAGCAAAAGAGCACCTTCCTTAGGTGACAACGTGAGAGTGAGAGTTCACTGGTGCAAAAAAAACTATTCTCTGGTCTACATAGAAGTGTAAAATGAGTACAGTGAGTTTTATCAGTCTCATGAAGTGTATATTTCATCTCGCTATACAAGCATGACCCTTATGGTGAGGGTCCAGTGGCTAGGTTATGTAATTGGGGGCATTTTTCTGTCATGATTCGGGTCGGGAAGAGTAACTGAACATCAACATAAAGTTATTTGGACTTTATCCTTTGATGAAACATTTCTATTTTGATCAGAATTGTCTAGAATAACATTTGCATAACATCCAGAAGTTTTACTGAACTTTACTGCTTAGATGATTATAAAAATGGTGTATGGTGGTCATTTTCTTCGGCCTTCACAATCACTAGATCTCAACCCGGTTAAATAGCTACAGGAGATTTTGGACTGACCTAAACAGTACTTGCTTCCCAGCCATTAAAACCTCTGTAATGTCTTTAGGAAGAATACACTGCCAGTACGATTACAATGAATCTATGCCACGGTGCTGTGCAACATTCTAGCAACACATGGTGGCCCAAATACATGATAGGACTTTTTTTATAGTGGATTTTTCCCTTAAATTTATCACTTGTCTGTATTCCAACCAATTTTGATTTCTGTGTCCACAATATCTATTGAACAATGACTTATGTTTGGTCTTGTGATGTCAATTTGAATTGTGGATCTTCATCCTTTGTGATTTTTGTGGATCCCCTCCCTGATTACTTTATTTATTATCCCCCCCAACTATATATTTTACCTTCTGTTTCCCCTCAGAGCCTTACAGTCCTGCAGTTTGGGTGATGATGTTCGTCATGTGCCTGTCCGTGGTAGCCGTAACCGTTTTTATCTTCGAGTTTTTCAGCCCTGTTGGATATAACCGAAGTCTACAAAGTGGAAAGAGTAAGTAAAATGATTAAAGATTGTTTGCCTTAGGCACATCTAGAGATGAAATCAGCAGTGCATAACTTTGCTTATTACTAGACTAAAATATGCAGTAATTTTTATAATAATCTGAATCAGCAGAGCATGTCTGATTCTGCGCTCATAATTTCAATACAGTCTTTTCCCTATCCTCCTGCCAGCCCTAAGATGTCCTGATGTTTGTCGTTTCTTTCTCAGGGGCAGGAGGATCTAAGTTTACCATAGGAAAATCTGTGTGGCTGCTGTGGGCCCTGGTCTTTAATAACTCAGTTCCTGTAGAAAACCCTAGAGGAACCACAAGCAAGATCATGGTGCTAGTTTGGGCTTTCTTCGCTGTTATCTTTTTGGCAAGCTACACTGCTAACCTGGCTGCCTTCATGATCCAAGAGGAGTACATAGACACAGTGTCTGGCCTCAGTGATAAGAAGGTAATTGAATCATAAACTGTAGTGTTTTATATTTCATAATTTGTTAACAAATGAATGCATAATTTTACTCTCATGTGGAACCTTGATTAGATATCTTGGATGTGCATTAAGAAGTATAGTGACTGTGAGGAGCTTATTAAATTCTGCCATTTCTGTGGTAGTACAGAACTGAGCACCAGGTAAAACCTCTTGGTTGCTCTGCAGTAATCTCAGTGTGTTGTATGCTCTGGGCTCCATTCATTCTTTCATTTCTAAAGTGGAGGCATGATGAAGTTTGACATATCTGAGCAGGCTTGTGACAAATGAGTACAAATATCTTCCCAATTTCTTCCTGACAAAGTGCTGACTGTGAATTATTATTACAGGACTATCAGGGTGACTCACTGCATTTCAAGAACATCATGTTATTTTATAAATATATATATGCATACCGGTCAAAAAGATCTAGAGATCATGCAATTGCTTTAAACATGCACAGTGTTTTCACCCACTGGACAAAAGGTACCCCTATATCTCTATGATGTTCATTTATTACATTTCAGGATTCAATACAATCATCGCCATCAGTCCAGTGCAATTGGATACTGAGCTTTCTGTCTGGTATACCTCAGGTAGTTAAGATTGGCAGCTCCATGTCCTCCATGCTGACTCTGAACACTGGCAGCCAACAAGGATGCATGCTCCGTCTACTTCTGCATTCCTGTTTCACACACTACTGTATGGCCATGTACAGCTCAAAGATCATCCTGAACTTTGCTAATCACACTATCCTAGGTCTGATCATAAACAGGAACAATGCGCTGTCATAGTGGTGCAGTCTCAGGGTCAGCAAAACATAAGAGATGATTGTGGAATTTTAGAAGATGAGGCATATTTACACATTAATTATGGTGTTGCGGATAGAATTTTCCTGCACATCATCGACTACCTTACTTGGACCGCATAGCAAGGTCTGCCCACCAGAGACTTTACTGCCTACAGAACTTTGGTCTGCTCCATAACTTCATCACAAAGATCTGCTTCTCTATTGAGAACATCATAAGTGGCTGGATTAGTGCCTGCAGAGAGTGGTAAAACCAGCTGAATGAATCACAGGCAGCAAACATAGGAACTTAGAGGATGTCTACCAGATATGGTGCTTGACGAAGGCTTACAAGATTATGGTGGACTGCACTCATCCAGCTCATAACCGGCTCGTCAGACTACCGTCTGGTATCAGCTTTAAAGCTTAGAGTCATGGACAAACAGGCTGAGGAACAGTTCTTATTTGCAGGTCGTCAGACTACTAAATAACCGTGTATCACTTTAAGCATGTGAAATGTCACCTTAAGCACATTACTCACTTTGCTTTTATAGGGCATTTACCACTTTATTCACTTTATTCTCGTCTGTTCTCTTTTGACTATACAGTACTCAGTTTTATCCTCTGCTGCTCTTTTGACTTTAGTGTTACATTCTTGGTTACTCTTTAAATCAGTTTTGTACTCAACCACATTCCTCTATTTTATTTGTTCTATTTACATTTATTTAATTCAATGTCTTCTCACTTGTGTGTCTTCTTTATTGACTTTTCTATCGTGTCTCTGCTTCGCTGAGTTTACCGAGCTTGACCTATGCATACTGTGCATTTGACACCTAAAATGACTTTGACATTAATATTTATTCATTTTTCATTTCTCTGTTCCTGGTGGGGGTTGTGGTTGCCAACGTCTGAGAAGGTCACCCCAAACTGGCTATAGAATATTCTCTTCCACCCGAACTGTACAGTTTATGCTGTCCAGCAGGTCCGGGGTTTGCCCTAGTATCCTCATTTACAGTAGTTGAATGTGCCTGTAGCAGGAGCTGAGCAGAGGTCATCTTTATAACATTCCTAAACCACCTTACCTGGATCTTCTTGATTCAAAAGTACATCTCCTCTAATCCAAGGCTCCCTAGAATCCTCATCCTATCATTTTAATTATACCCAGAACCCATTGGAAGAAACTTATTTTTAACACGTGTAGTTGTGGCTTTATTGTTTGTTACCCGTAGTTCCTGAAGCCGTTGTTATTTAGTACATGACTAAGGTTCTGGTGTAGTGGTGGCTCAGGTGGTTAAGGGTTTAGGTTATTGATCAGAAGATTGGGGTTCAAGCCCCAACACCACTAAGTTAGCACTGTTGGGCAACTGAACCAGGTCCTTAGCCTTCTCTGCTCTAGGGGTGCTTTATTATAGCTGTGCGTGCACTATGACATCAACTTCCTTAGCTGGGATATGCCTAAAATTGCTATGGTGTAATGCATGTGAGGCGTTAATAAAGGCTTCTTAAGGCTTCCTTCTCCAGGGGCAAAGTCTTTCCGCTTAACTGTAGAAAAAATTCCTCTCTTTACCTGGAGAGAATCATAGCTTTGGATTTGGAGATGTTGCTTTTCATGGCAGCAAAACATTCAGGTTCATGTTGGAGGTTTACTTCAATTGGTGTGAAAATAGGAAACATCATCTGGAAATATACTGGACACTTCTCCAATGTCAACTGTATTTTGATATCCTGTCCTTGAAAAACTCTCAAAAAGGAATAGAAACACGGGACACCATGAATGGAGTCTGTCAGCCATCTTAAAGGGTTTGGCGAGACACCACTCTCACTGAGCTCATACAGAGAACAGATCACACAATATAGTGGCAAACACACCCTTAATGCCTCCCACAACCATGTCACCATCATAGGCTGTCTCTAAATTCACAAAAGACATGTGGGCTGGTTTGTCATAATCCAATGACACATTGCAAAGCTGTGCAGGAGTAAGAAGTGTGTAATTCCCATACACTTGGAACATCATTTGGTCTTTTTTTTTTTAAAATAAGGTGCACCATTCCAATTTACCAGATAATACAAGCCCATTCATGTCCAGTGCATTTGGTATCTCCAGCTGAATCTCATTCCCCTGCATCCTGAATGCCACTAGGGAATTTTCTAACCAACCTCACTCACACAGACAGACTAGAAAAGAAGATTTCCCGGCACTGAAGAGAAAGCGTATCTTCTGGGTGCTCCATACATATGTCCTCGAGTCTGATGATACAATCACAAAATCAGTCATTAATTTTTGGACCAAACTTGTCTTTGTTCAGATACTTACACATATGGAAATGATGTTTCTTAATAATAACACCTTTTGTTAATTCTATTGATTCTTGACCTTAAACAAATTTTTGATTTATGAACAATAATCACGTTTAAGAAAAATAATTGAACTGAAATAGTATTAATTTAAATAACAAATTAAATATAAAGAGTTAGACGATTGAACTTAAAAAAAAAAATAGATTGGGCCAGATATGTCTACAGATTTCCCTACTTTTTTTTATTTCACTTGTAGTTCCAGCAACCCACAGAGCAGTACCCTCCCCTTCGCTTTGGCACCGTCCCAAATGGCAGCACAGAGGAAAACATTCGCAGCAACTACCCGAACATGCATCAATTTATGGTGCGCCACAACCAGAGAGGAGTTGAGGAAGCCATCGACAACCTCAAGACTGGGTGAGCTTTTGACAAAGAACTTAAATGACATGTAGTCATTTACATAAGCCTTCACTCCCAAAAACCAAGAAACGTTATTTGTTTCTTATTTCAGTGCTTGATTCTATGGAGACATAAGTAATACTGTATAAATTGACCTGGTTTATAGAATATGGATACAAAAGCTTATTTAATGTCCTCTAGACAAAAAAGAAGATATCATTTGTTAGCACAGCTCCTGAAACTATCAAACCGACTAAAGGAGTAGTGGAAAATTAAGATTTCCCTTTAATGTAGCAGGAAAGCCAGATGTGGGTTACAGCACGGATCACAGCATAGGCATTAATTATTTTGTCAGCTGTCGGATTCTGTCAATCTCAGAGTGGGTGTGAAAGCTGACTTCTATCCTTTGTGTGAAAGCACCGGAAACACCATAATTATACTGAAATTGTTACTTTCCCAACCACAATTTCCCAACAACTAAGCTTTTTGGTTTTGTTCGAAGCAGTATTTTTCTATTATAGCAAAGTAGAGGATTCATAAAGGAAAGTTCTCTTAAAGTTTGTAACTTCAGAAAATGAGGTAGGGGTAATTTCTTTTTGCATAGTGTTTGATTTTTCACTTATCATAAGTTACCGAATTTCATAAAAGAACTACTTTGGTTCTTATTATGGATTTGCTTGTAGCAGGATACTCATGTGTCACATATATTTAAATACATGTGTGCATTAGCGATAATCAATTTTCAGTGAAGATACCTTTAAATACCTTGGAGTTAATGCAGCATGACATTCACATTAGTTTACTTCGCCAAAGCCCTGATCATTATCATATATCATTCTGGTTCAAGTACTAGACGAGGCTTCATTCAGGAAGGGTGCATGGATGTGCACTCAGGCTAATGCATTGTGCATCAATACAAAAGGAATATGCACTGTATTCTCTCTCTCTCTCTCTCTCTCTCTCTAAATCTTTAAGAATTAATGAATAACAATTTTCTCACCTCTCTATAGAACATCACTTTCTACTACTTTCTGCTTACAGCAAACTGGATGCCTTTATCTACGATGCGGCCGTTTTAAACTACATGGCACGTAAAGATGAGGGTTGTAAAGTGATGACCATCGGTTCAGGAAAGGTGTTTGCTACTACGGGATACGGCATCGCCCTGCACAAGAACTCTCGCTGGAAGCGACCGCTAGACCTTGCTTTGCTGCAACTGGTGGGAGATGGTGAGAAGAGTAGATGATAATTGATTTAGTTATAACTCAAGTTGCCACAATGCCATAAGATTTGGTGAACGCACTGGATTCCGATTAGTGTGGGATGACAGAATAATGTAAAAAAGAAATATAAAATGGTTACACTAGTGCTATGGTATTTCAGGTAAAAAAAAATATAGCCCCAAAAACATACAATCTGAAAATCTGAGATATCAGGTATTTATTTTGTCAGATGTTGGAGACAGTGGCAGTTGCCGGTGAAGAGCTTTTATATCAAAATAGGCAAAAAGAAAGGCAGAATCCAGGAAATGTACAACTGTAAACTGGGCAGAAAACAAATACATAAACCAAAGAATCAGAATCAGAATCGTAACCAGAAACATGGTGATTTTTATATGTTGCCCTTCTACTAAAATCCCTTAATCATGCTGCATACTAATTCATGTCAACATTTGGCTATCCAGCCAGGCAATGGCACTGGACGGTAAATTTGTTTGTCTCTAAGCTAGAGAAAGACTCAAACCCATCAATAATGACCTCCCACATTGCAGAAAACTGTGAAATCCTTTCTGGCATTCTTAATAAGGGAACAGGTTAGACTGTCATGCCCAGCTTCACCTTGCCTCCTTTCATCTAGCAGTTTGCTAGTGAGAGACTCCAACAGGGTTTGGGGAAGTGAGATCAAAGGAGCACAAGAGTGTTCTTGGTAACTGATCAGTAATAATGATAATGATAAAACAGGTTTATGTGTCTGTCGAGGAAAGGTAGTAAATCAAGACCTATATAAACTCAGATAATTTTCCACTAGAATGTTATCTAAAAACAGAAAAAGTGATTTCTACGGACATTTTCTGGAGAGATTTACCCTGTTATTTATCATTACAGCGTATACTTCCAGCAGAGAGACCGTAAAAGCTTGTCATTGGATTGGAACAATAAGTTTCTTGGCAGAAATATTTACCATAATAATGCAATGTTGTGTATCATTACATTGGAACAGTCGGAAATGAACTTAGCATGGTTTGTGCTAACAATGAGGGGGAAATTGCTAGACTACACTATACTGCTGGGAGAGTTAGCAAGCTGGTTAGCGCTCTTGTTTGGCAGATGGATGTATCACAAAGCTGCGTGTTCAGATTTGTTGGATATGACACACAACCCCTGTGTTTAATTGTCTTTTAGATGATATAGTTTGGTGATGAATTATTTCATACAACATTTCTGTTTTTAAATAATACTGAATATACATCAATAAGGATAAAATGTGTACGTTATATCCCGGTGGGAAAAGCCTGTCTTGTAAAATCAGTAGCAAATAACCAGATAATGGGACTTTGCTAGTCTTTTGAATGATGTTTATCATCAGCTGGAAACACTGGCATCACTTCGGGTCAAATATTATATTATATTATATGCCTTTATTTTGGTTTGTGTTGTTAAACCTAAAAGAATAAAATATGTTTTAGCAGCAGCTCTGTTCCCCCCACCTCCCTTTTTCAGTTTTGCATGAAAGAAAAAAGAAACTTTTAATTGAATACATTTAAAAGTTCATTAAAACAATAATGAATAGCCAGCGGTTTTGGTCAATGAAGTGACACAATAGAAATTTTTTACTTTTTCAATAAATATAATGAATGTGTGATTTAGTTCATATTATTTTTTTTAAAATTATTAAAGTGTCAAAGCTGTTTTTCTGCTTTTTTTTTGTAAATTAACAAACTTGCAATTAACTAGGGGCGAATTAACTCGTGTTTATTCCTATTATTGTTGGTTTTAATGAAATAAATAGATGATAATAAATGTATACATTCTGAGCTAAAGAAATAAAAGCTTATAAAACATGATAAAAAGATTTAAATGCATGTAGCATGTCTTCTGCCGGTGCTCTTGTCCTGTCAGTGTTCTTTATGGTGACATTTTTTCCCTGATGAATGAAGTATGGGCAATTATTGCCCATCAGTCTGGAGCTTTAATCTTCAAAACACTGTCTGTCTTACAATATTGTAGAAACCAGACTATTTCAGATGTTCATCAAAGCTGTTATTATCTTCATCCCTCCGTCTTTTTCTACCATATGGGCTTCCTTTTCATTTTTCATGTTTTCCACATCACAATCTATTTTATCCTTCAATTCAATAATAATGTAAATCCCAGTTGGTTTCTAATAAAAATAACTCTTTAACCTTTCCTTTAATATTTTTCTTGCTCAAATGTATCATTTTAGGCTTTCATTGGTCTGGTAATTTTCTCATCTATTGTATTTGTTTGTTTGTTTGTTTGTTGTTTTACAGATGAAATTGACATGCTTGAACGCCTCTGGCTCTCTGGTATTTGTCATAATGATAAGATTGAAGTGATGAGTTCCAAGCTGGACATAGATAACATGGCAGGAGTCTTCTACATGCTACTGGTGGCAATGGGACTAAGCCTTTTGGTCTTTGCCTGGGAACACCTGGTTTACTGGAAGCTCAGGCATTGCTTGGGTCGCTCAAAGGGACTGGACTTCCTGCTGGCTTTTAGTCGGGTTAGTGAATTAAGACACACACGCACATACACATACACACACACTGATCTGCCATAACATTAATCACCTGCCTAATATTGTGTAAGTCTCCCTTGTGCTGCCAAACCAGCTCTGACCCATCAAAGGTGTGCTGTGAAATCTGCCAGCAAGATATTATCACCTTTACATTTAGTAAGTTGCAAGGTGTGGCCTCCACGGGTCGAACAAGTCAACACCTTAAACCAAGGGTGCCCAATCTTATCCGCAAATGGTCGGTGTGGATGCAGGTTTTCATTCCAACTGAGCAGACACCACATCTGAGTCTACTGAAAGTCAAGATCAGTTGATTAATCGGGTGGAATCAGGTGTGGCTGCTGCTTGATTGGAATGAAAATCTGCCCTTCACCGGCCCTTTGCGGATAAGATCCTGCCTTAACCTCTTTGTCAGGTTCCTCAAAACATTCCTGAACCATTTTTGCATTATGGCAGGACCTTTTATCCTGATGATTGAGGCCACTGCCATTAGGGAATACTGTTGCAATGAAGTGGTGTACTTGGTCTGCATGTTTAGGTAAGTGCTATGTGTCAAAGTAAGTGTTAAAGTATCCAGATGAATGCCAAGAGCCAAGGTTTCCCAGCAGAACATTGCCCAGAGCTTGTTTTGCTCTGACCCAGTGGCCTAGCCATCAGAAATTAGCTCAATTTAGCTCAGTGTCACTCAGATGTCCATTTTACCTGCTAACAACACATCAAATTTTAGAACTAATAGTTCATTTGCTGCCTAATATATCCCACCACTTTATAGGTGGCACTGTAATGAGATAATCAATGTTATTCGCTTCAGCTGTCAGTGATTTTAATGTTATGGCTGATTGATTTAAGCAGAATTTACATTCTTTATAAGATACAAATATAAGAACAATACTAATATATAATAATGCATAATTTATTATAACTGCACAATGACTGATCACACTGAGAAGATTATTCATTTTCCTGTATTCTACTCTCTGATATAATAAAAATGAAAAAGGATATCCAGCATAATATATTTGCAATATTTAACAAGTAAGATAGCTAACTCAAGTAGTGGAAAAGCATTACATTAATATTCTAGGTTGGGTGACATTGCAGTGTGTGATGTATTGCATCAGCTAAATCCTCAACATGCAGACATTCCAGTGTTATGGGAATTTTTTTCGTTTATTTTGAGATTTATTTAAAACATTTTTTAGAGCCTCTGGATATGTATGTTTCAAACAGGACAAATTTAGCCTTTCTTAAATCTTTTCCAGGGAATGTACAGCTGCTGCAGTTTTGAAGATGAAACCACCCCTGTAGGTAACCAAACGACACTTCCACAATACGATCCGATCTCCCCTATGCCCCCTCCTGCTCCTCCACACATGGTGACGGCAAATGTAGCCAACTCTTCCATCACAACAGCACAACATCAACAGCAGCAAAAACTTCACCAGCAACCGCCTGTGTACAATGCCCTTCTTCCCGGATCTCTACAGACAGCTGGGCATTCGGGCATGGCTCTTGGGCCTTCAAACAGCCCGATTCTTGGAGCACCTATGCCATGTTCCACATTTTTACCTCGTCATGATCGACGACTGGCTGTGGTGGATCGTTGGACACGTCCAAAAACTGGCCCTGAAAAGACAGGTGTCATCACTAGTGGGATCACAGACGTTGCACAATTCCCACAGGGCATGCCTCCACAGTGGGCTGCAGTAGGTGGTGGAGAAGGAGGTCTGGATGAATATAAAAGATACTATGGCCCAATTGATCCAGAGGGATTAGGAGTCTCTGGAGAACCACAAAGTGTAGTTTCCCAAACTCCAAAGACCACAACAAAGTCCTTGGGAAACCCAAGGCTGCCACAAAAAAAACAACCCTCTGGACATTTACCCATAAACCCCGCTTTGCCTCATTCTTCTCCACCACAGCAGTCTTTCTGGAGGCGAAGCAGTCTTTCAAAAAGAAAAGGCTCTGGGGGACCCCTGTATGAAAACATCCTTCCTTTGGGACGGAGAGGTGGAGGCAGGTATGGAGGGCGGGAAGGAGCAGGGAGGAGAGGTCGTCGTCCTCCTCCTTTGCCACTTCCTGTGCCTCTTCCTTTCTCCTCCCCTAACCAAATTCCTCTTTCACCATCACCTTCTGTGCACTACATTTCCACTTCTTCTAGCACGTCTAGCTCCTCTTCCACCTCCTCTTCTGTTTCGGTCTCACGATCTAATTCTCCTTCCTACTCTACCTCTTCATACTCTTCATCACAGAGTTTCAAATACAGAGCAGGTGAAAGAGATGTATATGATGAGTTTGATACAGATGAGCTTACAGAGGAGTCCAGCCTTCTTTTGGGTAGGAGAAAAAGTCGTTCGCACATGTCATCTCGGTCCCTGCCCTGCAGCCCACCTCCACCCATACCACCACGCAAACCTTGCCCACAGAAAGCACAGATGAGAGACAGCACCACTAGCCAACTGGCACAACTCCAGGAGTGGTGGGCTTCATGGGGGGAAAAAGAAAGGGCTAGAAGAGCAAGTGATGTGAGAAGTAAAGGCAAAGAAGAGAAGCGATATTATAAAGAAAGAGAAAGGGAGAGAAGGAGGAGGAAGAAGGATCGAAAGAAAAAGAAGAGAGGAGAGCGGGAAAGAGAGAGAGAGCACAAGAGACATAAAGTAAAGAAGAAAAAGAAAAAGGATGGGAAATCCAGAAAAAGGGAGAAGGAAAAGCGATCTGGCCAAGAAGAAGCTGAAATCGATGGTAAAGAGGTATTTGAAAAAGGGATAGAACAGAATCTGCCTTCCTACCCTGAACTTAGGCGTAGCTCTTTCCAAAAGAAGAGTGAAAGTTCTGTGCGGAGTTATGACTGGGATATAAAAAGGGAGGGAGGAAGGAGAGAGAGTGATAATCAAGAGGGTGTTGATGAAGAAGGAGCTAGGAGAAAAGAAAAGCACCACAGGAACCCTCAGTCCTATCGCCATTCCAGGCCAAAGTCTAACAGTAAGCGCTGTCCCACTTCAAGTAAATGCTCAACATCAGTTAAATTTTGGGGTAGTGGGAATACACATTCTGAATCTCCATCTTCTTTTCTTCCTCTTTTTCCTCTTAACTATAAAAGAACACGGTCTTTTGGGTCTGAAAGAGAGGAATATGGGAAAGGAGGTGAGATTCGCCCCCTCTTAGGAAAGAATGGAAGAGGTAAGACCTATTCAAGAGAAGGCTTGGCTTTTCATGAATGGGATTCAGAAGAGGAGGAAGGCGAAGAATCAGAAGAGATAGATAGAAATGAGCAACAAAGAAGAAGACGAAGAAGACGAGAAAGCAGAGTTATAGAAACAGAATCTGAAAGGGAGAGAGACAAAACTGTTGAGATCTACACAGATGATGAAGGTTCTTCAGGTGAATTTGGCAAGTTTGAGAGATACTGGGAAGGGCATGAAGGAAGGGCCGTTGGGGGCATTGGGGGTGGAGGCTGGTTTTTTGGGACTTATCCTGCTAGGGAGAGAGGGGGCAGTATAAACAGTAGAGATGACCTTTTTTTAGGAGGTGGGGAAAGCAGCTGTGGTTTTGGAGAGGGTTCAAGATGGGGATCTGGTGGTTTAGGACCCAATCAGTGGCCACCATCACCTTTGACTCCCCCACCCCCACGAAGGTACTGGTCTGTGGACAAATTACCTGTGAAGACTGAAAAGAAGTCTAAAAGGAGATCACATGAAAAAAGTGAATGCCATACTGCCTGTTCCTGCCAGTCACCCCACCACTATAAGTGGAACCGAGTGACCTCTCGTAGTCAAGAGGATCTGCTGCCTCACTGCCAAAGTTTCAGCAACATCAACCGGCCCAAACGGCAGTCCTCCAAACCAGACAAAGCTCAAGGCCAAGTGAAATCTGGAAGTCAATCAAACCTCAGTGTTCATAGATCACAACGTTCTGAGAGGTCTAGAGAGTTATCATCTCCTCAGACTCTACCACCGTCTCTGCCAGCCCCAATGGTCCCAGCTCTCCCTGCACCTCCATCATCCTCCCACCCGGTTCATGTTCCTCTACCTACCTCCTCCTCCTCTGTTTCATCGCCATCAGCCATTTCCTCAACAACTGGTGCCCTGCAGCCCTCCTCTATATCCTCCTCCAGTGCCAAGCTCCAGTACCAGAGACTGTGTTCAGTGCCCCAGCCGCAGAGGTACCAATCACCACATCTTCCCTTCAAAACCAAGAGTTTATGCTCACGCCGAGACTCTGCCCACTTTTCCAGCGTAGAGAGTGAGGTCTGAGGCATATAATCAAAAAGAGACATCAGCAAACACTCTGTGCCAATCTGGTTTTGTTGGCTCATGATGGTGAGGCAGAGCCCCTTCATTTCTTGCACAAGTCTCTGTTGTGCTACTGAAAGAAAGGTGGATGTAGGTATATCACATGTTGTGGCTTTCCTTTTTATACTGCATAAGAATGGTACTGCCTTTCGGAAAAATCTCTCTGTTAAAGAGGAATAATTTATGATTGGCTGTGCTTTTCTCAGTTTTATGGGGCACTTGGGCAGAGGGGTTAAATATTCCGGATGAATGTGGTGTTTGACCGTTGTGGTGCTTGTGGACTCAGGTGTGACCCTTGGATCTCAAGGGGAGATTCAGAGGCAGAAACCTTTTAATAACCCTCATAGTGTTTGCCCCCCCCACCACCACCACTTTTAAGCTTTGAATTATGATATTATCGTTGCATTTGTGTTTCAAGGGATGAATTCATCATAAAAAGGTAGCAGTTTTTGGTCCCTCTTTGGTCCCCACAAGGGCATATCCCCCTGCCTCTACAGATTCACAGCTAGCATTCTGTTTGAATTTGTCGGTGTTTATTTTCCTAACAGGGTAAGTCGACTTTTACTGATCAATGTGTGACTCATTGAAACTGAGTGCCAAACTTGCTATGAGCTACTGCACAGTCATATCACATTAGGTCTCGTTCTTTTCCCTTAAGCAATACATAATTCTCATCTATATCTGTGGTTACGACTTTATTAATTAGGTGAACATAAGCACTGTGCAATATAATAGTGAGGGCACACACAGCATTTCAACTACCTAAAAAGTGGCAGCCCATCCCCTCACAACTGAATGTAGATGTTGCCATGACCACACAGTGTGCTGCAACCAAGAAAACCAAGATCGTAGCTTTTGGTTTTGGGGGGGGGGTGAATCAAATCAATAAACCATTTTGAATGTTTTGGGTTCAATTGTTTAAAGTGCAAAAATGAAATATAGCTAGCCATATTGAGCGCTGTACCATCAATCAGATGTCAACGTTTAGATTTAGAACATGTCATTATCCAGAGGGCGATAAGCAGGAGAGCACTGTTTACAGTTAAGCACTGTGTTTTTACATGTTTTTTCTAACTGCTCTGCTTTGTCACTTTACTAGTTGTTGTGATCCATACTTAATTAGATTACGCAGATTACGGCAAATGTGAATACCAGTTTATGATTTTATCAAAAAAAAATATATATATTCTGGCACTTTAAAAGAAAAAAAAAAAACATTATGAGTGACCCAGGAAGATCTGGAAAAACGAAGTGTTTAATTTAGATTTTGCTATTAGCTTTGTGATTGCTATGACTGACCATGATATATTAATAAGGGCATCTGCACGTTGGCATCAGGACTGAGTCAAATATGAACTTAGATGTTTGTAGCTTGTTCCAGAAATTTTCCAGAATCGTAGAATTTTGACCAATTGTTAGCACATAATATTCGAATATTTTTTTGGTTTTCACTTTTTCACTTGTTCTATTATGTTTAAAGCTTTCTTTTATATATATATATATAAAACACCACCAAAAGTTCTATATGGAATTGACCCAGTCCTAATCACAAACCAACGGGGTAACTTAGCTTTTTTTTGTGTGCTTGTGACTGCATCTGAGCCATACTAAGCTTATCTATTGTATGCTGAGCTTTTCGAAAATAGTACTAATTGGAATATGTTATATCGTTGATGAGCTGAACAATGTAAAGTTACTGTGCGCTAAACCTCTGATGACTGTGATGTACAGATCAAGAGCACAGTAAAATGTATTTTAAATCCTCAAAAAGCCAGAATCAGTGACACATTACTTGAATGTCACCACTTTTCCTCTTAATCCGTATGCATTGTTTATCTTGACACTAAAAATTTAACACTTGTCAGCTTATATGTACATCATTTTATTCCAGTTTTGACTGTTGTGCAATACTTGTCTAGATTTCTTTATATATAGATGTACCTCATATATGTGTTTGTGAAGTTTAGATAGCAATAGAGAAATATGTGTTCAGCGTAACAGTCTAGCTGAAGACAAAACTATTAGTTTGACTCATGTCTTTTACCAGATTTAATGATAAAAATGTGCTATATAAATATATATATATATATTTACATATATATATCCCGTCTATATAACCCGCAAGAAAATGATTCAGATTGTCTTTCTGTTCGATCTTATATTCACATAAACATTTCGTTATTATGCTTTATGTCACGATTTTTAGGATTATGTGAAAGATTTTCAGTTACTTAATTAATCTGACCACTAATTAATCTTGAAAAGGCCTTTTTCTCTATTTGTCTCTTGTGTTGATAGTGTCTACTTTTTTACTGTCGTGAGTAAGTCTATATATGACAGAATATATATATATATATATATATATATATATATATATATATATATATATATTTCAAAGAAAAGATATATATGTTTATTCTATACATTTATTCTCTATAAATTTGTCTTTTGTCTTCGTCTGTCCTCTTTTGTCTTACACTCACTGATATCAGAGACCAGTGTCCTACTGTGTTGCACAGCTGGCCATTGACCACTATGAGAAAAAGTTACAACCGATGCCGTGAATGTGTGTGTGCGTGCGTGTGCGTGTGTGTGTGTGTGTGTGCGCGTATGTGTCCAGATGACCGTGTCACTGTAGTTCGGTTGTGATGGTGGGATAGAATATTTTCTGAATAATAAAAAGGTTCAACTGGCTCTTTAACGAGCGTGTGTGTTTGAGCCACAAGCTTCGCATTATGCAGTATGTCTCACAGGAAAGTGGCGTAGAAGTATATGCTGATTTAGATAAAAGTCTGCGATTGTGTGTTTGCGCGTGTGTGTGTGTGTGTCCCAAATTACACTGCATTTTACTAAATATACATGTGCACACACACACATATACATACACACACAAACACACAGACACACACACGTACACAAATCCACATAATGCTGCTCTGTATTACTATATGATGTAGCTGAGCAGAGCCACTTTTGTTAAATGCCACTCTGTGCCAGGACGGCTGTGCCTCTGTGCTACTATGTCGGATTCCTTGTGATGTTCCCCTCTCTCTGGGGAAGCCACATGGGTGTGATGCGCCGGGCCACTTAATCTTGGAAGAATATACTATGCTGTGCTGCAAACAGTAACAGAATAAAAGATTTTAATACAATAATTGACTGCTGTTCGTGCTTTGTACGTGTGTGTGTGTGTGTGTGTGTGTGTGAATGAGTACGAAGAGAGAGAGAGAGAGAGAGAGAGTGAGTGGTTCCTATTCCAACATAAACCACCACTTATTATTATTTGGCTGTAACTCTATTCTTGGCACAGCAGTGACACATGGGAGTACCATGGATGTGTCTGGCATTCCTGGGATTTGGGAACTGCTGTCAGTGCTGGGTTGAGAAGCAGTCCACCAACGATAAATGTTGCTCTGATAATGAAGACAGCTTGCACTAATATATTCTTAATTTCCACTCGCCATACATTTCCAATCAGACTCAATATATAGCGACATAACGATCTTTTGTCCACATCAAATAAATTCCACCAGGCTTCACCGATCACTATAGCACCGCTGTCCAAAAGAGTTAATATAATCTATTAATTCTATCAGCACAAATCCAGATTGAGTCGACGTCCATGGCTGGATAAATTTTTCATGGCTTATCTGGGCTACATGCTACATGCCAAATGTTTCATCAGTTAGACCACCTCAACTGTGAATAATCTGACTCAAATTCCTGGGCCACATTCTGGCCACGGATTAGCAGCAACTAAATTCTTTATTCAGTGAATCATTTGGATTCAGCGGATTGTTCGACTCACCTTTGTTTCAGAGCACAGAAATACATTTGACTTGATAAGAGACATTGCTTTATTATACTGCCCGAGGTAAACCATAGAAACATCAAAATAACAAGTGTACTAACGCCAAAAAATGCCGAAATTAAAATTGAGTAAATTTATTAATTAAATAAATTAAAGCAGGATTGCAAAACCTAGAAGTTAAAGGTTAGTTACACAAACATTTTAATTGTGTAATACACACATTTTCAGGTTTTGCAGTGTAAAATTTATGTGCCAAATGTTGGCCTTCCCATCACATGTTGCGCCCTAACACGGGGTGTCCAGTCTCATCCAGGAGAGGCCAGTATGGGTACAAGATTTTATTTCAAACAATCAAAAGCCAACTCATCTAACAGGTGGAATCAGATGTTATTTCTACTTGATTGGAATGAAAACTTGCCGGCCCTGGACAACCCTCTCCTAGCATGTTGTACCATTAAGATGTCACTGGATCTAAGAAGCTGAGCTCAGACCTATGACCTGTTCCTGCATGACGATGCCACCTGAAGTACAATCTATAGGAAAGGAAGGAAGATCTCAAGATGACCCTGATCTGAACTGGACTACCAGGACCTCTCGCCCAGCATCACTGCCTTGCACTCCTGTGACTGAATGAGCACAAATTCTGACAGCTACATTCCAATATATACTTAAAAGCATTCCCAGAAGACTCAGCAAAGGGAGGACAGCTTTATATTATTGCCCAAGGTATTGGAAAAGAGTGGTTCAATACTCAGGTGTCCACTTTTGGCCATATATTCTATTATTAAAGTTCATGTCTACGACACTTTCAAGAATTCATTTATTTTAAATTACTTACATCAGCTGTTTATTTCTTATTGACTTGTACCGATCGTTACATATGATACAGAAGCCTATATTTGTTTTTTATCTCTTGGGGGAAACTATATTGCCTCAAAAATGTCATTGATATATACACACAGAGTTTAGTGGTTTTTCTATCTCAGGTACAACTGATTTAGGTTAAAAAAATAAATACAAAAATACAATCAGGGACCATGTCAGACGACTGGTTTAATCAACATAAAATTAGCTTATAATTCTTGCTATTTTGTTGTGGTTTAGAATGCATCGGAACTTCTACTGCAAGAACTACACACTGCAGTTGTTCATATGACTTGCACCAATCACCATACACCGTTATTTAAAACAACAACAACCTCAAGCTGAAACGGTTTGGTACCCTGCTAGAAATAAAATAAATATAATATAAAATATTATTAAATAATCTTACTGAATGATCATTTTTCGTGTACATTCATTTTCATTTTTCATGTGGCTCATTTCCATTAAGACCAGTTAATAATTATGCATCATGGATATGGTGGACAAAAAGGAAGGTGACTTTGTGAATTCGTAAAGATGTAAGCAGAACTGATGAGGAATGACGTGCTCAAATGAATTTTTCTTTTCAACTCACAAAACTCATCCCTGTGCTATATGTATGTTTTTTTGTATTTCTATAAGACAGAAATATTACACGTAAAATTGACTCGGGATTATACATCCATTTTGATAAAATTCAATATTTCATCACATCAAATTGCACCGCTGCTTGTTCATTTAACGTAGACTTTCTTCGGTGGACAGCACAGCCTGCATGAAACTCTGCTTTGAAGCCCATAGATGCCCTGCTGGTAGAACTCCACTGACTCATTCAGTTACAATTAATGTTTTATCATTCACTGAACTACAAGCTTTTGATATGTCATTTTGTTTTCCACTCAGATGCAGGGCTTTGAGTGAATGAGCAGGTGGGTTTTGCATTTAAAAAAAACCATTCACAACGTTTCCATGTCCAACCTAAATGCATGAAATCTCACTATAATGACTGGGAGAACTAGGAGATCAAAGGACCTTATCAGTGAAAATGAGAAACATATGCGACTTAAAGTTGTTAAAATATCAGACCCGTCATGCCTGCAGCATGCTAGGAGCTGCTACATAAAACTATGTTTAATTATTTGATTTATTTCAGAAATTTATTTATTAATTGATCGCTCTAGCTACCTAGCGGTCACTACTTTAAGCATCTTAGCTGCGTTTAAGCATCAGGACAGACTGTACTGCTTTAATATATATGAGACGAGATGGAGAATTAATAGGATCGGTTTTCTCTGAACATTTTCTTCTGTGTATAATGATTGGCAGACCTCTCAGAGGGGCAGAAGCAACCGAAATAGTGGAATAGTGGATTTAATCTAAAATTTAATAGCTGGTGTGCACTTACTAAAGCAATAAGCGGCCAAAAAAAATACTGAGATACTCTGAAATTCATCAGAATATTTCAAAAGATTTTACAGTTCATTCAGTCTATTGTAAGACAATATTTGAGAATTTGGTGTGGAGAGACTATTACACCCCACTGTACATATATGTCCCATAAAACACAGTTGTGTTTCTGTATTAGCTATATTAGGTCTATGATGGTATTCAATCCTACTGTATCACACAAGAACACTGCTATGTCGAATACATTCTGCCACCTTTTCCCCTTCCTGTCTTCTTGCTGAATTACCTCTCCCCTGGTGTTCTAATAGCTCATGTAATAGAAATTAAACCCTGCACATGGAGAAAGAAATATAATATAATAATATATACACCACCTGCCTTATATTGTGTTGGTCCCCCTTTTCCGGCCAAAACAGCCCTGACCTGTCGAAACATGGACTCCACTAGATCCCTGAAAGAGTGCTGTGGTATCTGGCACCAAGATGTTAGCAACCGATCCTGTAAGTTGTGAGGTGAAGCCCACTTACAGGACTTTAAGTATACTTTTGATAGATACTGACCACTGCAGACCAGCAACACCTCACAAGAGCTACAGTTTTGGAGATGCTCTGATCCAGTGGTCTAGCCATCACAATTTGGCCCTTCATCAAACTCGCTCAAATCCTTACACTTGTCCATTTTTCCTGCTTCTAACATCAACTTTGAGGACAAAATATATTGCTGCCTAATATATCCCAGCCACTATCTATCTATCTATCTATCTATCTATCTATCTATCTATCTATCTATCTATCTATCTATCTATCTATCTATCTATCTATCTATCTATCTATCTATCTATCTATCTATCTATCTCAATCCCCTGCAAACAGCCACTGCAGTACAAACCCTCTCACCATACACATCCATATACAGACCTCCACATTACCTTTAAAAAAAACTGTGCTGCTGTTTCTGATGCCTTTCAGAGGAGCACTTGGTAAAAACAAAACAAATCACTCTATTCTAGTGCGTTGGATAAATAAAACCCAAAGCAATTTCAATGTTAGTAACGAAGATGTTTTCTGGCAGCAGAAAGACTAGATGAAGTGCAGTGATTGTTATTAAAATAGTGCTATTTGTTGAATTTCATCAAACCAACATGAACATCTGCAAGGATCTCCTGCACTTATGTTTCTTAATGAATATCTGTATCCAGGTTCAGCATTTCTAGACTACTAAATTGAGTAAATCAGCCAGTCATCTTATCCTTGATCAAAGTTTAACCTGTTTTCAGTATCTGGGTTCAGATCAAGATATCTGAGATCGTAAATCTGCTTGACCAGAAACCATCATGGTCCTCTAAAGTACAGGCGATTAATGATATTCATTTTCAGTAAAAGAAACTCATGATATTAATTATAAGCATTGTCTTTATATTGAAGAATAATAGTTAATAAGTTTAAGTAATTTATCTAGTTTTGTTTTCATATTGCCTAAAATATATTGCCAGATTAGGGGCAGAAATAGTTTTTGTGTATAAGTAAACATGAATATTTGTATTTTAAGTTTCAAAATGGAGCAAAGCGTAAATCTTTCCTGTCTTTTAATATGGATTTTTACTAATCATTTATCCTGATCAGTGGTCCTAAAAGACCGGACGAGTAAAACAACAGTATATATATTTCATTTTGTATTTATTTTTTGCTCTACTTGTTAACCTTGATGCACTACACAGATATTTTTTCAGTTGCTGTATCGGGTTCTTTCAGACTTTGCTCACTCATTTTCGTCTTGACAAATTTACTCAACATATTCCCACTGATTCCTGACTTTTAAGACACCAAAGTAGCCACAGTTTTGTCCAAAATGTTCTTGTTGTTGTTGGTGTTCATTTCTGTGCATAACGCTGAAAATGCTGACCAGTTACACATTCCTTAAACCATGATTGCATTTAAATGTGCATGATATAATGATGATAAATTATGACGTTTATTAAGGAAATTTATACATAATTCATTGGCACTGTAAATGGAATAAATTCATCCATGAAAATGAACATCTCGCAAATAATAGCCAGCGATATAGCCACTTACCTTGTCTATCCTTTAATGATATTAGTCTTGGTTTGTACAAGAGGTTAGATAAGTTAGAGATACAGAATTTATATAATTGATATATTGTCTATGTTTGTAGCATGAGAACACACCCCTAC
The DNA here is from genome assembly GCF_019097595.1 of Hemibagrus wyckioides. Taxonomy (NCBI): domain Eukaryota; kingdom Metazoa; phylum Chordata; class Actinopteri; order Siluriformes; family Bagridae; genus Hemibagrus; species Hemibagrus wyckioides. The sequence goes on along the minus strand of NC_080721.1, from coordinate 1,986,814 downwards.
ATTTACATTTCTGGCATTTGGCAGACCCCCTTATCCAGAGCAACTTATATTTATCTCTGAGCAATTGAGGGTGAAGGGCCTTGCTCAACTCTCAACCTATCAAAGAGTAGTCCAACACCTTAACCACTAAACTACCACATCATCTCCAGCCAAGCACCTCCTCCTTTCTCCTACACACACACACACACACACACACACACTCTGGGGCTCTACAATAAAAAAAAAAAAATAAAAAATAAGCAGGCCACCTGAGATCACTGAAGTTGGCTCCATCCTGTGAGCACAGACGCTTTGCTTCAACATGTTTTGGACTTTAGATGCAGTGAAGTGTTTTTTAATATAAAGCTTTTAATGCTAAGACATCACATAAACCTGTATACCAACGTGGTCATACACAGATATCGCCTTTGACTCTTTAGTAATACTGGATTTGTACTATTACTGTGGATACTGGCTCCATCTACTGGACAATGCATTAAGTACTACGTTTCTTAATGTGTTAAAAAAAATTTTTTTACAAAGAAGAGATGTAGACGATGAACGAATAACGAACACACACAGCATAATAATGATAAATCATCAGTTCATCGGAATATACAAAGAACTAAACAATCAGTGAAATATCAGAAAATATCTTTATAATTGATTTAATTAGTCAGTCATAAACATCAAATACAAATCTACTAATTTTTTTATATCAAATTAATAAGAACACAGTGAAGGAAGTAAATTATATGGAAACTTCAGGCAGTCTGTAAATATACTAGTTAAATAAATGGTGTAAATTTTCTATTTAGAAACTGCTACCCACTTTGCAGTTGTAAAGCTGCTGACAATGTAATGTGACAACCAGACCATTAGAATTAATAATAACAGCTACTGCAGTAAAAACCTCACAGTCTGTAAAGCCTCAAAGCCATTTATAAAGGGAACGCTCCTGCTGTAGATTAGAAGCTGGGATTCGTTGATTTTTTGTGAATCCAGTGACAGAGGAGATGTGAAGTCAGAGGAGATGTGAAGTCACTTTCCTCTGATTCGGGTCATAACAAATACCAGGATGTATTTGTAACGGATTATACACTATATTGCCAAAAGTATTCGCTCACCTGCCTTGACTCGCATATGAACTTAAGTGACATCCCATTCCTAATCCATAGGGTTCAATATGACGTCGGTCCACCCTTTGCAGCTATAACAGCTTCAACTCTTCTGGGAAGGCTGTCCACAAGGTTTAGGAGTGTGTTTATGGGAATTTTTGATCATTCTTCCAGAAGCGCATTTGTGAGGTCACACACTGATGTTGGACGAGAAGGCCTGGCTCTCAGTCTCCGCTCTAATTCATCCCAAAGGTGTTCTATCGGGTTGAGGTCAGGACTCTGTGCAGGACAGTCAAGTTCATCCACACCAGACTCTGTCATCCATGTCTTTATGGACCTTGCTTTGGTCACTGGTGCACAGTCATGTTGGAAGAGGAAGGGGCCAGCTCCAAACTGTTCCCACAAAGTTGGGAGCATGGAATTGTCCAAAATGTCTTGGTATGCTGAAGCATTCAGAGTTCCTTTCACTGGAACTAAGGGGCCAAGCCCAGCTCCTGAAAAACAACCCCACACCATAATCCCCCCTCCACCAAACTTTACACTTGGCACAATGCAGTCAGACAAGTACCGTTCTCCTGGCAACCGCCAAACCCAGACTCGTCCATCAGATTGCCAGATGGAGAAGCGTGATTCGTCACTCCAGAGAACGCGTCTCCACTGCTCTAGAGTCCAGTGGCGGCGTGCTTTACACCACTGCATCCGACGCTTTGCATTGCACTTGGTGATGTATGGCTTGGATGCAGCTGCTCGGCCATGGAAACCCATTCCATGAAGCTCTCTGCGCACTGTTCTTGAGCTCATCTGAAGGCCACATGAAGTTTGGAGGTCTGTAGCGATTGACTCTGCAGAAAGTTGGCGACCTCTTCGCACTATGCGCCTCAGCATCTGCTGACCCCGCTCCGTCAGGTTACGTGGCCTACCACTTCGTGGCTGAGTTGCTGTCGTTCCCAAACACTTCCACGTTCTTATAATACAGCTGACAGTTGACTGTGGAATATTTAGGAGCGAGGAAATTTCACGACTGGATTTGTTGCACAGGTGGCATCCTATCACAGTTCCACGCTGGAATTCACTGAGCTCCTGAGAGCGACCCATTCTTTCACAAATGTTTGTAAAAACAGTCTGCATGCCTAGGTGCTTGATTTTATACACCTGTGGCCATGGAAGTGATTGGAACACCTGATTCTGATTATTTGGATGGGTGAGCGAATACTTTTGGCAATATAGTGTATATTCCATCATATTATTATATCGGATTCATTGGGAAAATAATGCATGACACATTAATCATTACTTGCACTTAATATTATTAGTGTTAGTAGTAGTTGTAGTAGAAGTAATACAACCCCCCAAAAATCTGTGAAAAAACTGTCAAAATGGATGAATCCAGCTATTTATTTTAAGTCTTTTATCTTTTTTCTTTTTTTTTACACTGAAATTATGCATTAATTAAGCTGTAAAGGATACTTTTGATAGATATTGACCACTGCAGACCGGGAACACCCCACAAGAGCTGCAGTTTTGGAGATGCTCTGATCCAGTGGTCTAGCCATCACAATTTGGCCCTTCATCAAACTCGCTCAAATCCTTACGCTTGTCCATTTTTCCTGCTTCTAACATCAACTTTGAGGACAAAATGTTCACTTGCTGCCTAATATATCCCCCCCACTAACAGGTGCCATGATGAGGAGATCATCAGTGTTATTCACTTCACCGGTCACTGCTCACAATGTTATGCCAGATCGGTGTATAGTATATGTTATGTACTCCAACATGAGTACCAGGTTGCACCAGTGGGGACATACTCATGATTTGGGTGGAATGGAATGTGAGAGTAGATTGATCGCATAGCTGTAGGATCTGCTATATGTTTCAGGATGCCTTCATATCTGTGTTACATTCTGGCTCTCTGCTGTAGCTAGACATGCTTGAGTCCAGTAACCGTTTCCTTTAACCATTTCATGACAAGATCATACCTAATAATCTGTATTCCTTCTCTCTTTTCACGAGAGCAATGCTTAATTATTACTATCATGGCTAAATAACGGATAATAATGGATTTTAATGTGTCCAATTTACAAATTTACAGATACAGTGTGTTCTTGTGTACTAATATGTCAGAATAGCAACAGCATAAGACATGAGAAATAGAGTGAAAATGTGGCTCCATGCTAAATTCTGGTCACATTTGGTCAATGTGTTAAATATGAACATCACCTCTAGCCCACACTTGCTAGCTCATCAAAACAGATTGGATGCCTGATCTATTACTTTTTAACAACTTGCATGGACAATTTTATTTTCAAACATCATGTTACTGAGAATATAGGTGCATCGTTTCCAGCAAATCCAATGTTTGTGCACTTCACTAGCCATGTGCAATAGGCCTGCTATCTGCCACCATTCCCATCATTTTAATCCAAACACTAACAAGCTGTTCCTGGTCTCCATGAATCATAGTCACAGAGAAAGGTCCTCACATTTGGCTTCACGTTCACACATAGACAAGGATGTTAATTAATATTAATCAGAAAGTTAATCAAATCATACAAAGGGGAATGGGATTAAACAGGACTGTCTCAGCAGTCAAAAGGATGCAAAATGTTTTCATGAGTTTAATGTTCCCTAATTTGGCCATTTTTGTCCACACAGGCTGCTAATGTGCTTGCTCAGTCTCTCGTCATTCCAAGACGGACTACTGCAACTCTGTACTGGCAGGTCCACCTCTGAATGCAATTCTTCCTCTGCAAATGATCCAAAATGCAGCTGTGTGACTTGTTCTCCCACACCACCCCACCGCTGCACTCCTCCACTGGCTCTCAGTATCAAATTCAAAACACTGATGCTTGCCTACAAAGCCAAGAATGGACCAGCTTCATCTGACCCTCAAAGCTCATATTACTCATCACACTGTTTCTCGCTCCATCAGATCTACTAGCACTGCTCGACTGGTCCCAGGGTAAGAGGTAGGTACGCATCTAGACTCTTCTTTTTGTTCTGGATGAACGAGTCCTGACCTCAACCCCATAGAACACCTTTGGGATGAATTAGAGCAAAGACTGTGAATCAGGTCTTCTCGTCCAACATCAGTGCCTAACCTCACAAATGTGCTTCTAGAATAATGGTCAAAAATTCCCATAAACACACTCCTAAACCTCATGGAAAGCCTTCTCAGAAGAGTTGTTTAGGGTGGGCCAACTCCATTCATGTGCATGTAAAGGCAGATGTCCCAGTTTTGGCCTGGCTCACAGTCTCCACTCTTCATCCCAAATCAATCAATTCATCCCAAATGTGTTCTATGGGGTTGAGGGCAGGACTCTGTCCAGGACAGTCAAGTTCCTCCACATAAAACTCACTCATCCATGTCTTTATGGATCTTGCTTTGGTCACTGGTGTGCAGTCATGTTGGAACAGGAAGGGGTCATCCCCAAACTGTTCCCACAAAGTTGGGAGCATGAAATTGTCCAAAATGTCTTGGTATGAAGCTGAAGCATTAAGAGTTCCTTTCATTGGAACTAAGGGGCCGAGTCCAACCCCTGAAACACAACACCTGAACTCAATGATTTGGAGGGGTGTCCCAAAACTTTTGGCTATATAGTGTGTGTAAATATATGTACTGTACAACAAATAAATAAAGCTATGGCAGGTAGTATGTGCATAAGAATATGTGCTAGTTGTACATAGAGCACAATATGTGTAAAATGTAAAGTTGAAAATATATAATTTTTAAACTTTTTAAATAAAATTAAAAATATATATAATTATGTCTGTGCAATATGTGTACATTATGTACATATGTATGTTCAACAGTAACTGAGATAATATACAGTATATATACAGTATATGTACAGAGGGGCCCAAGAAAATGTATACACACTTCAACATGAAAAATATATGCATAAAAATGTTATTACTAAATTTATATAAACATCGAAGAGTAGCTGTAAGTCATGTTTGAATTATGTAATCACACTGAGTGGTCAAAGTGGTGACCATTAGCATCCAGACACTTTTGATTTGGGTGAAATACTGTGAGAACATCACTGACTAGAGCATCCACAGGGATTGCTCTGCACTTCAGCTTCTTTCCTTTGTGCAGCCAGTGTAGGTGGTTTTCTACAGTACACCACATCCTTTAGTGTTCCCCACAGATAGAAAATCAAGGGGTGTTAAGTCCAGGGAACTTGGAGGGAATTCAACAGCACCTCTGTGTCCGACCCAACGTCCTGGCAGAAAGTGAGAACTCGTCTCTCCCGTCTCGGTGGTAGTGAGGTTGCGCCATCTGGCTAGAAGTAAAATTGATCAGCCACATAAACCGTACAAATGGCCGGTAAAATGGATGTGCGAGGCATGCCGAGGTACACTGGACCTGCTTCAGTGTGTATATATTTTTTGGGCCCCTCTGTACTGTATATAGAGGTACACTAGGGTAAGCAATGAATTTACAGTTGTATACATGTAGAGAAGATGTAATGGCACCTTCATGCCATAAAGCTGACATCTTTTATATTTCATGGATAAACTGATTGTTGTCACATTTGTGGCCAATAATTAAAACCACCAAGGACTATGAGAATACTGATCTGGACTCCATAAGCAAATCTTTTTATACCTGCATGAGGCATTTACCATTGTTCTCCTTCTAAAACACATCGTTCTCTTACTTAAATGCGTTAATGAGGTCAACAGGAGTGGAAGACTTTGTGAAAGACTGAAGGAATGTACAGGCACTTCAAAGTTCAGAGTTATTAAAACTTACTGTAAGTGCAGGGCCTCACATTCAGGGCTCACGGCTCTAATAAACCTAGCCTTGACAACAGGCATTCATGAAGAAGGCTAAAAAGTGGCAGATTAATAGTCGCTTTCAGCTCTGTGTCCTGGGAATTTCTCTTACAGCTCAGAAAGGTTTAAATCACGAAAGGCTAGCAAGGGCTCAAATTAGGCAAAGTTGGTTTGGGTGAATTTACAATTCAGCAAACTTGCTCTGGCTAGAGTTTATTTGACTCTCTTACTTCTTTGCTTGACTCTACTCCACAGAAAATTTCAGACATTAGAAATTAATTTACTCTTTGTGGGATTCTACACACCAATCCAACATGACTGAGGGTGATCCTACGAGTCCTAGAAAAACTGGAAACAAGCCAGATTGAATAACAGGCTAATCCTCCACCTTTCCCCAGAGTTCTGATTCCAGTAATTAGAAAGCAAGCTGACCAGGTCAAGGATTACAATCTACTGAGATATTATAAACTGTAACTTTTTTTTAATTCACTCAAACGTGCCTAACGCTATCCAAACTAAACCTAAAAAAACATTTTGAGTCCTTTTTTGCATGGACAGGACAGTGATTCCACTAAGTCCAAGACCATGGTGTGATTCTAGGAATGATTCTAGAATGATCTTCAAGTATTTGCCAAATCAGATGATGTCACCATTTTTCTTTTAGCACCCTGTGGACTCAACTCAGTGTTATTTCCTGGGAGATGTTCTGGTTGACCTTGGATTAAGTTAACATGTAGAGAGACATTGTGGTGTGCTCCATCAGCATGTGAGCACAAAGAATCCCTCTTCCTTAATCAGAAACCTTAGAATGACACGCAATCAATTCACACTGCTTGAATGAACAGACCACCATCTACAAGTCAGGTAAGAATAAGGCATCATACAGACCAAGACAAAGGATAACAATGATACACAATGGAGAAATCTTGAAGACACTATTATGAAGGTGACTGCAGATACACTACATTGCCAAATGTTTTGGGACATCTGCCTTTACCTGCACATGAATGTAATATGGAGTTGTCCCGCCCTTTGCAGCAATAACACTTTCAACTCTTCTGGGAAGGCTTTCCACAAGGTTAAGGAGTGTGTTTATGGGAATTTTTGACCATTCCTCTAGAAGCACATTTGTGAGGTAAGGTACTGATGTTGGACGAGAAGGTCTGGCTCACAGTCTCCACTCTAATTCATCCCAAAGGTGTTCTATGGGGTTGAGGTCAGGACTCTGTGCAGGCCAGTCAAGTTCCTCCACACCAAACTCACTCCTCCATGTCTTTATGGACCTTGCTTTGGTCACTGGTGTGCGGTCATGTTAGAACAGGAAGGGGTCATCCCCAAACTGTTCCCAAGCATGAAATTGTCCAAAATGTCTTGGTATGAAGCTGAAGCATTAAGAATTCCTTTCACTGGAACTAAGGGGCCGAGCCCAACCCCTGAAAAACAACACCTGAATTATAGTGGTGTTCTACTGACCATCAATCAAAACCCTGCTCTATGGTGAGGGCAGACAACCAAAAGCCTTCTATTTGTGCTTACAAGTCTAGCAGTGGAAATGTCTGGAAATGTGAGTTAGCATAGTAAACTATAGGAAGGCTGTCAGCCCTGATGTCACCCTGAAGTCACATGCTGTCCAGCTAGTCACAGTGTTTAGCCCAGTCTATGTGGGATAGATGTGAGAAGGAGACATACTTGAAGCAGGTGGAAGATCCAGTCCAACAGTGCCTGGTCAAAATAACTTGTCCTGAATTTCAGTAAACCAAGGAGATGGCCCTGGATTTCATGAGACAGCAGACAGAAACAATACCCCTCTTAGGAGCTGTGGGTCTCTTGTGGAAAAAGTGGCTGCCTTGAAATGGCTTTAATGTGTACATCAATCGTTACCTGGTCACTCCAATTACACATTTCAGTCAAGAAAGGCAATGGCTTTACCACCTCAGGCAGCTCTGAAAGTTCAAGGTCCCTGCTCATATTCAAAGAACCTTCTACACCTGCTCCATAGAGCTCCATAACAACTGCTTCACCCAAGACTGCAAAGCCTAATAAGGTCTGTTGAGACTGCTGAGGTGAGACAAACACTTAAGTCACTTTAGGGAACCTGCTTCCTCCCTAAAAACATCAGAGCTATGCTAGCACAGCAGGCACTGTCCATGGTGCTGAGGCCCCTGTGGGAAATGTATAGCCCAAATTCAGCACCCCTGTTTTAAATATCATTGATGGGGGCAGGCCAGATTGTGGAGACAGCTGATTAAACATGACTGGCCTAATGAAAAATAAAAAAGCCTAACACAAGGAGAGCAGCAGCGGGATGCTAAACTAAACATTTCATTGTTTCTCTTCTTCCTTTCATTCACAGGAAGGTTCCAGCAAGCATGAGGCTACTGTGGACTGAATAAAAGGACCCTGTCATGACCCTAACAGTCCCTCAAGATCTAAGAATCGCTAAGAATCATCCTTCATTTTCATTTCTTTTTTCCACCTTTTTCTTTCTTTTTTTCTCTTTTCCACCTTCTTCTCTCTTGTAGCTAACTCTAAGATTCTAAAAAAAGAAAAGAACTTTAAAAAAGACATTTCTTATCTATGGTCTCTTAAGTGTCAGTGTTCAGCCAAGATTCAAGCTTACCTGATGTCATGTTTAATTAAATCACATTGTGACATAAAGATATAGAAAATACTACTTACAAAAAAAGATAACTTTATATTCTGTCATGTGTCTGTGGGGAAAGGAGGACTCACAACAGGAGACAGGTGATATTTGATGAAGCTTCATGCTTCTTTTTATTTTTATTTTCTTTATTTCTCATACTTCTTAGTGCCAATTAATAAATAAACTCAAGCCATGTCTGAATGGCTTCATCCACTGGACCAGATTTGTCAGATAAGATCAGTGAGGTCATTCAAATGGCCGGATTGCATCAAAAATTAGGTACAAACCTTCCTAATGTCAAACCAGCCCCAAGATCTTCCTGATCTCTTTTATGGCCTTAGGTCCCAAGCAAACCGCAATTGCTGCTGCTTTTGAATTTGGGAAAGCACCTGCAATGACCCATGTGGAAATGTGAATTCTTCCAGAATGGACTGTTGCCCTTGAGACTGATGCAAATTCTCCTGTGTTGATTGACCCATTGTATGGAGAATGTACTGAATTTGGTCATTAATGTTAGGTCTTTCCTTTCAATTTCAGTATTTTTTTTTTCATACTGAAGTTTGATGTGAACATTACCTGAATCTTGTATCTGCATCATTTTTGCATTGCACTGCTGCCAGATGTTTGTCTGATCAGATCAGCAAGAATGTGCAGGTATATACAGTGATAAAGCAGATAAAGATGGCAGATTGAGGCCCCCTTTGCTGTTATAGTAACCTTCTATCTTCCAGGAAGGCTTTTGGAGAATGGCTATGAGGCTTTTATCCAGATTTTGGGGATTTGTGCCCATCCAGCCACAGAAGCTTTAGAGGTCACACACTAATGACAGATGAGAAGGCCTGGAATACAGTCAGCAATACAATTCATCCCAGAAGTTTTCTTCGGATCATTTTCAGGCCTCTGTGCAGGACATATGAGGTTCTTCTACACCAACCATGGAAAACCATGACTTTATGGCCCTTGTTTTTTGCACACGGGCATTGTCAGGTTAGAACAGGTCTGGTGCTGCAATGATCCTTTAAAGGCTACAGCAAACAAAGGCATGTTGACTATAGTGTGCTTCAAACCTTGTGGCAATAGTTAGAGGAAGGCTTGCATATGGGTTTGATGCACTGGTGTCCACATATTTTTGGCCATAGATATATATACAGATGTCCTCTCCAGGACTGATGCACAGCAACCAAAATAGGTAGTCAGTCCTCATTTTGTCTTGCCAGCCTTATGCTAGATATCAAACATGAATGGCTGCGAACAGAGAGGTACCACAATGTTACCCAACCATCCGAGCCATGTGTGGGTCTCTGGTCAGATATTATTTTTCAATAGCAGAGTACTTTTATGATGAAATAGTTTTTGGCTCAAGTGGAGAATTGGTTGTTGTACCTGATCAGCCCTGTGTGAAGATATTTTTAGGACTATATCTGAGACATTTACTTGCACCAGGAAGCACTGGCTGAAGTCAGGACTTTTCAGCACTGACCAGTGACTGGCCAGCCTTTAGGGTGGCAAAAACCTCTTCACAGGTCTCACTTCACTCTATGGAGTGTTTGCCCTCACCTGCTTCTTGATCTGTGGTCTTGGACTGTATTGAATTGTATTGTATTTGGTCCACTTGTGGCCAAATTTCCTCTTTGCCAAGTTGGTAGCCCTAACAACAAGCTGTCTGATTTGTCTACTCAAATTTTTTGCAGGCTCAAGGAAAGACATGCATAAAGGATTTGCTGAAGAACACAACACAGATGCAGTGGACAGTCTTCCAATTGTTGCTGTAGATGACCTCATCATTCAGGTATGCCGCACAACATTCTTCACAGCCCTGTAAAACCTGGTCCAAGAGTCATTGAAAAGTTGCCCCATGTAAACCAAACGGCATGACTGTGACCTGGGATAGGTCAAGGGGTCGGGGGGTGGGGGTGGGGGGGGTGGTTAATAACTGTGTAAACACTGGATATTCTGTGAGGCCTGTCAGTACCCTTTAAGTCCAGGGAGGGTATAAATGTAGCTTGCCCAATCTCCTCAATGAGGTTGTTATTGTTGGGGCATTTGGCAAAAACTACATTCATTGTGCAGGAATCCATGCAGAATCTCAATGAACCATCCTTTTTGGGCACAGTGATAATATGGCTACTCCACTCACTGGATGATGGCCATTTATGATTTTAATGGCTCCATCAGTCACTCAGACACCATCTATAGTCACTGGTGTATTGGGTTCTTCAAGTGTATGGTGTGCTGGAGTAGCTTGGTCCACATAGGACTCTATTGCAGGTCTGGGGATTCACAGAAGACACCTTCCAATTTAATTTTGTTGGTGTTCTTCTAGGTTTTTCAGCTCTACCTGGCTGTGCAGTCTCCACACAACTCTTCCTCCTCCACCATTCTGGAATTTACCTCTACCAGGTTCCCCTTCTTCTTGGTAAGTCTTTGTCTTGATCAGGATTGTCTAATTACTATAATCCAATGGATCACTTGCACACTCCTTTGATGGTACATATTTAACAGTAATACAATTAGCAAGCAACAAAGGATTAAGGTGCTGTAATTAGCCAATTTTCAATTCATTAACAAGATAAGAATGGGAAAGTTGACAAGTATGATATAGCAAGGACCCAAATGTGGTCATAATCACAGAATGATTAGCATTAAGTAAACAGGAATACCTCACTAATTCCTAAAGAAACTTCCATAGTGGGCCAGAATGGAAGAAAGTAAAGCTAGCAACTGAATATAAGAATCAAAATAGTTTTGACGCATTGTTTTGAAAAAAATTCCACTCATACACAGATCTGGTGCAACTCTCCAATCCATAGAGCAATTTTTTAGGACCTCAGTGCCATTTATGATATATTTTTATTTTCATGAAGTTACATTCAAATTCCCTGAAAGATGCACATTTGAGCTAACCAGTGACTTAATATCCAGTATATTTTTTCCTTAACCATCTCTTTATTAAGAGCTATATTACTTAGCATATTGTAGATTTTTAAATATAGACTATTTTGAAACACTTTACCCCGAAAAATTAATTTTTTTCTAAGGTACCCATTAATCAAAAGTACTCACCTCCCCAGTAATTATTTATCTTTTTGCTCAACATCAAATTGATGATTAGAAATTTTTTTCCCAGCTCTGTCTGAAGTTTGAAATAAAATGAAGGAAAGTGTTACATGTCCTAGATCCCTGAAGGTGTGCTGTGGTATCTGTCACCAAGATGTTAGCAGCAGATTCTTTAAGTCCTGTAAGTGGAAGCCCCAGCTTGCAACCTACAGGACTTAAAGGACTTAAAAGACTCTTTTGATAGATACTGACCACTGCAAACCGGGAACACCCCACAAGAGCTGCAGTTTTGGAGATGCCCTGATCCAGTGGTCTAGCCATCACAATCTGGCAAACTCGATCAAATCCTTACGCTTGTCCATTTTTCCTGCTTCTAACATCAACTTTGAGGACAAAATGTTGACTTGCAGCCTAATATATCCCACTAACAGGTGCCATGATGAGGAGATCATCAGTCTTATTTACTTCACCGGTCACTGCTCATAATGTTATACCTGATCGGTGTATATTGTTAAACAAAGGGGATAAATATTTTTTTAGTTTTCATTGCTTTTAAACATTTTCTGAGGTAAATATTTGAAATATTTTAGTTTATTATAAATACCTCACCCAGTTTCTCCAATAAGACAGGTGCTGGAGGTTTAAGCTTCAGTAGCAGGGGTCACATTCTCATATTCTACCGCTAGAGGTCACTGTCACTCATCGCTCCTAGTAGTTCCTAATTCTGTCCTTATTTGCATGTACAAAGTTTTGCTCTCTCTCTCTCTCTCTCTCTCTCTCTCGCTCTAAGTACATTTTGTATACAGACTCCCAGGTGACATCTGATATATTTAGAAGACTGAACTCTGCAAACGGTTTCATATTTTTCATAGATTTGAGAGAACGTTATTTGTTGAACGAATCATAATGCTGTTTGCTTATTAAAGGTCATTTGGCCAACAGTTTCCTGTCCTTTGAGGGAAATTCTATCTCAGTGACACACTGCTAACGCTGTGTGACATCAGGTGCTGTCACTCTGAATGCGCTTGTCATAATTCATGAAAACAGAACCGATTCTGAAGATGGTTAAGGTTTTTCAAATGGACAATTTTATGCTTTGCTGAACATGCCCCTCCTCTTCAGCCTCCAATATCAACTCCCCTACACAACACACGTACATGTACACACACACACACACACACACACACACACACACACCATCCTGTTCTGTTCTCGACTTTAGAATGCACTGTTGCCATGGAGACAGTATGGCGCACACTCTCGTTATCCCTTTTCTCTTTTTTTTATACAATCCTCTCTCCTTTGTGAATGTGTAGAGACATAACTGATTCTCTTGTTTCTTTAGCCTTCAAGATATCCAATCCTGACTTTGTTTGAATTTCGGTGGATTCTAAAAAAAAACCCAAAAACAACAATAAGTGTGTTGCATTGTTTGTCTTTGATTGTCTCAATTTAACATTGATTGAATCATTGCAGGGAAATATATTTCGAATTGTTGCCATGATATTCTTCAGAAGAAGACAAAAGAAACAAAACATAGAAAATTTACTCCCACCCACAGGCAAGAAAACAGGGGAGAAAAGAAAGAGAGCAAGAGAGGGAGGGAGAATGCGTGTGAGAGAGAGACAGGAAGAGAGACAGAGGGTAAGAGAGGGAGAACAGTCGATGGATGCTGCTTGGACAGATTGGGCGGTATATTCTTCTGTGATAAGGACTAGAGTGCTGCAGGAATGGATGGCAAGGGAAGACACATTCCTCCAGGTAAACACACATATACATGCAAAAACAGTCACTTTCACCTCTTCTGGATTTAAGCTTTGAGTGTTGCTCAGGCTTTGGGTTGGTAAATATTTTGAACTGAGTGTGTATGAGGTTCTGTGCCAATATATATATATATATATATATATATATCCTCAATTAGTCTGCAAATGTTCTTCTTCTTTAAATATCTGTGTCCAGTTACGCATATATACATTCATTGTCTTTAAATGCCGGTCCTGATATTTATAACAAGCTAGCATTTGAAACAAAGGTTGACCTTTACATGGTCATTTCAGGTGAATTGTGAAATGTTCTTCGATGTGATATGTAAGATGTGAATCCCTTTTAAGGCAGATTAGAGATTCTATCATTGGTAGCATTAATATTACCTGAAATCTCGGTTTCAAGTCAGTTCTAGCATTAGTTGTAGACGTTACACCGATATTAAAATATCGATAACAGCAAAAATCTTTACTTTATCACATTTGCTTGTTCCCCATCAGGATTTTGACAAGTTTATTTTAAATAAGAGCTACATCCGTGTTCTGATGTCCCTCGCTACCAGATCATGCATCATTTCATTTTTTTATTTCTTCTTTAATAACTTTTTACTTTTTAGTATATTTATTTTATAAGCTGAGATTTGTCAGGTATTTTTGATGAGCTCTCCGAACCGAGGGTTTAGCAGACAGAGTGGATGAGTGGAAGCATTCCAGTGCGCTGATTAGTTAAGGTTGTTTGATTACCCAACGTTTTGACGTCATTGCAATCAGCTCGTGAAGCATGCAATTTGAATGCATTGAATACTCAACAGAGAATCGCTTCAAAATTCAAGAAGAGTTCTTGGGGTAGTGTCTGGTATGATGACAAGGATACACAGAAGAAGAAAAACAACAACAACAACAAATAAGCCTGCACTGATATTTACTCTTTAGCTGTGACTGTAGAGCTGCAAATGTACAGAAAGATGATCATTTATTGGTCCCTTGTTCTCAAAAAAAGCATGGGTGAGTGTTAAAGGTATGCAAAATAGATTCACTGAAGGTGCCTCATGTCTACATGGCAGATGATGCTACAGCTTTGGTGCATTTTTTGTTGTTGTTGTTTAAATGCTGTTGCTAACATGACTTAATTAAATGAATGTTTTCAATCTTTATGTGATTTACTCATGTTATAGAATTACATCTACAGTGCTTTTACTACCCAGTAAATTATCATTATATAGCAATATATACTAGATTTCAAAAAGCTATATTGCTTCTCAGATCTGTTTGTTTGTTTGTTTGTTTGTTTGGATTTGGTTTATGAGAGCACAGCCAATTTATGGGGAAAAAAAACATTTATGGCAAATACACAAAGTTCATGCAACTGGTGGTTACTGTATTTGTGCCACAGCTGGAGAAAGGTGTTCGTATTAGAATGGAGGTTTTTGAGGTATTTATGGTGTAATTAACTTTAATAGTAATGCTCTGGTCATGTTCCTGGATGCTGGATTTCTCGAGTATTCCTCAAGAGTTAGTAATGATGTGATGAGTTATCACAGGCTAAAGGTGTCAGGCAATACTTTCTGCATGAGATAAAAACAGTAATGTAAGCTAACACCATGCTGCTCTGAATCCTTTGCTAGTTTTGAAAGCAGAGACTAGCGTATTGACCAAAAGAATCTCCTAAGGCAAAATGACCTTTAACCAGACAAGCCATGATCTTCTTTTAATTCAGTAAATGTGCATAATTTCTATTTTTGTGTGATTTATTTATGTGACCTCTATAGTGATTTTATTATCACCTAGCAACAGATTAGCATTGTTTTTTTTCCTACTAGCATTGTGTGTATTGCCACTCACATCCTGGTTTACACACTTGGAGTTGTGTAAATGTGTAAATCTCTCTATAAATATCTTGAAAGCAATGAAGATGAGAGATTTCCACTGACAGGTTCCTTATTTGTCAGCTTCATCTTCGTCGTCTTGTCTGCCAAGAATAACGCATGTCGGTTTGACCAAACCAAAAAAAACCAGACAATATCATCTTTAATTATAAGAAATGAAGAAAGTAAAGTGGTATATGTGATAATGATAAAAATAGTAGTAATAGTTATAGTCAAATAACGCTGATTATGCACAACAGATCCTCGTAATGACTTTTAGTGTCACTATGTAATGTGTGTATATTTGAACCAAAATGGCGTGAGACTTCATCAGCTCATTAGTACTTCAGCTGAGTAATAGGTGCATTTGCATACAAGAGGCAGTGTCAAGAGCTGCCCCGGAGGTTTGGGCAGACGGGCTATTCAGTGCATGTTTTTGAGGTTGTTTCATATCAACACTAGATAGGTTTTTTTTTTTTTATTTTGGTAGTTGGATTGAAAATTCTCCCTCCTATACCTTATTTATAAATAATGTTTTAATTAAACCTGCCTCTTGGCAGACGCCCTTATCCAGAGCCACTTATAATTTACCTCATACTATACAGCTTAGGGTTAAGGGCCTTGCTCAGGGGCCCAGCAGTGGCATCTTGGTGGACCTGGGATTCAAACTCACAACCTTCCAAGCAATAGTCCAAGCTGTCTAAGCTACTGTAACACAAGAATTTCCATCATAGGATCAATAAAGTCTATCTATCTATCTATCTATCTATCTATCTATCTATCTATCTATCTATCTATCTATCTATCTATCTATCTATCTATCTATCTATCTATCTATCTATCTATCACTAAGCTATCTCCCCGCTGACCAGTTTGATCTCTAATGAATAAAAAACTCAGCTATAAACAGAGTAAACTTCACTACAGTTGAGGCTGGGAAAAGTTTCAGTGTTTTCCTGTTCACTGTTTACTTCCTTCTGCAGCTCTTTAATGGCTCAACTCTGTCTCAGATCTTGGACATCACTAACTGCTCTCTTCTACATATATGAGCTCACTGACGCTTGTGATTGGTTCGTCTCACTCTAACTGATGAGAGAGAAAGTAAAGCCACCCTTTCCCGCTTAGTGATTGAGGCTAATTATCCTCTCTGGGTCTGCTTGTCTGTAGTGTGAACACTTCTCTGCTGTAGCACCATCTTAATAAAACCCAAAATATTACTTTTTACTACTTCTGCTCCTGGTTAAGATGCAAGTTTAATACCTAGTCATGGTGCTGTAGATGTGGTTCCTTAGTGGTGAGGTGTTGGACCACTGATTTAAAGTTGTGAGTTTGAATAAAAAATGACAGAAATGTAAAATGGTAAAGATTTCAGGAAACATCTAAGAGAAGCAATTAATTGAGTTATGTTTTAATTACTGCTTAATATTTTCAATCAGTCCACACTTCCTTCCATGACCATGAATCCAACTATTAACAAATTAAATAAGTTATCTGGAGGTTTCTAACACTATAAGACACAAGAATGGTTTTGACGTTGCTAAATTTTGTGTACATGATAACAAAACATCTAGAGTTTCCACATGCCCTAAATATACACCTTTATTCTGTTAATATTTTGACCAGCATGGATGCACTGATACCTACATAGTCTACATAGTTGAAGGCTCTGGGTTGTTGATCAAAAAGTCAGGGTTCAAGCCATGCTGCCACTGTTGGGCCCCTGAGTAAGGCCCCTAACCATTTCTGCTCTAGCGCAGCTGTATGGCTGACCCTGTGCTCTGACCCCAAGCTCCAAAGCTGGTATATGAGAAGAAAGAATTTCACTGTGCTGTAACGTGTATGTGCCACAAATAAAGGCTTCTTCTTCTTCCTTACAGATCATTTTATGTTTCCTTCCATTGGAATTTTTTTGCATCCAATCAAAATATATTTTCTTGTGTGATCCTGGCAGCAATGGTATGGTGTGAGAGGGGCATACAAGTGCTTCTCACCACTGTGGGGGCCTTTGCTGCATTTGCCCTGATGACGGTGGCCATCGGCACAGACTACTGGCTATACGCACGTGCCTTTATCTGCAACAGCACTGCCAACACCACTCAGGATGACCCTCACAACAAGGACAAGAAAGACCCTGGAGCCCTCACCCACTCTGGCCTCTGGAGGATTTGCTGCCTTGAAGGTACATTATATGCATCTTTGTATCTGTAGAGAAGAGAGAGAGAGAGAGGTGTGTTTTTGAAACTGAAGTATATGCATGTCTGTGTCTTGTGTTCTTCCAGTCTATATCAAAATGAAAGACATTGAACTTATACAACTGTGTTTGTGCTACAAATGGAGAAAGATATTCATATTAGAATGTTTATATCTGAAGGCAGCTATGGTACACTGCAAATCATCCTTTAACTTAAAAAATATATCCTTTTTCCCCAACATATTTTAACGTATTATTACTAATCCTCTGGTCATATCTGTAGATGCTGGTATTTTCTATGATTCCTCAAGGGTTATGATGAGTTATTACAGGTTAAAGGTGTCATGCAATACTTGCTATGTTTTCTGCATAATTCATTTTTTTTGCTCAGGAATAGCCCTCACCCTGCTGCTCTGAATCCTCAGCTATCCTCCAGCTGTATAGTATTGAATCAAAGCAGCCAAAACAATCATCAAGGGGATGTACAGGACGATAGTATCACTATGTTATTAATTCAATTCAATTTAATTCAGTTCAATTTATTTGTATGGCGCTTTTAACGATGGACAATGTCTCAAAGCAGCTTTACAGAAGTATAGAAACAGAAAAAAAAGAATAAAGTTTAAGGTTAAACTGCTACTTACTGTATCCCTGACATTTATCCCTTTTATTATTATTTATCCCTACCCCTATATTAGAGTAGACATATAATATAAAGATGATTAGCTTTAGCTATTGCACAACAGAGAAGATATCCGCTTTATTTTTTTATTTCCTCAGGGTTAAAAAGAGGCGTGTGCTCCCAGATCAACCATTTCCCAGAGGATGCTGATTATGACCAGGATGCTGCAGAATACCTCTTACGTGAGTCGCATGTGATAAAGTCGATAAACTTCGTTGATGTTTCACATCTAAGTTTCATTATATTTTCACTTTTTCCTCTCATTCTGTCCTGTTTTTTTGCCCCCAGGTGTAGTCAGGGCCTCCAGTATATTCCCCATTCTCAGTGCGATACTGTTGCTGCTAGGTGGGGTATGTGTGGCGTCCAGTCGCTTCTACAAGAGCAAGAGACACATTATCTTGGGAGCAGGCATTCTGTTTGTAGTAGCAGGTAGGCAGAAGCAATTGCTTTCAAACTGGGACCACATACAATGTTAGGTTTCTAAATTAAATGTAGAAATGTGAAATGTAATATTTTGGAAACAATGGATCAGATATCTGATTGTAATTTCACACAGTTCGTGTATTTAAGGTAAACTGTTTTCAATGGACAGCACAGCCTGCTGAAAATGTCTTTTAAAGCCCCTAATGCACTTTGCAGAGAAATCCAGTGAAGCACAGCGTCCAGTACACGGTGCTTTAATAGAAAAGAACATTAATGTTCATTGGACAACATACTTTAATGTCATTTTGCTCCATTTGATACTCTGTGATGCTTCATTTCTAATGCAAAAATTGATCACAAGGGTTTCCCAAAGGTCAATATTTTTCAACATCATAATACCTCAGAGTCAGATTTTATTTTATTTTGGAAATGGAAGCAACCAGACAGAATAAAATCTTCCGATAAGAATGTCAGGAATGGATCAGTGTATCGGAGTAGACGCTCTAAGAATGAACTAATTAAGTCTCCTCAGCTCCCTTTGACATGTAATCTTTCAGGAGTACTTAAGAGTCACTGTCAAGAGAGCAATAATGCTGCTGAATTGCCTTGTGATCTTTTGGTAGAAATTGGTCAACTGCAGGAAGTGCTGTACCTCCTTAATTGACACTGTTACACCTCCAGACATAATGTTCTATCAGTGTATGTACAGGGTCTGTTTTGCTGGCAGTTCATGTTCCTTTCTGTTGCAACAATTCTGTACTGCTTGAGTCCTGTGCGCCATTATAAGTAAAGGAAAATTTTAAGTCTGTAAGATAAGATAAGATAAGATAAGATAAGATAAGATAAGATAAGATAAGATAAGATAAGATAAGATAAGATAAGATAAGATAAGATTTTAAGACTTTATCATTCCACAGCAGGGAAATTTGCAAAGTTAAAGTGCAAACTGATAGCAGCTCAAGAAAAGTTATAAGATATTTTTAAAGTTATAATTTTTAAAGTTATTTATAAAGTTATAAGATATTAAAAAGAGACTTAAAGCGACTTCACATAAAGGTTAACCAATTAAATAAGAAAATGACACAGTTTATAAATATATACAATAATGATACTAATAATAATATTTTTTAATCTGTTATTAAAAAAACAAAAATATAGCTATAATAATAATAATAATTATTATTATTATTATTATGATTATTATTATTATAAGAAGAAGACATTTTTATTCTTTATTATAAAAAATATATGATGAAGAAAAAAGAAAAAGACATTTACAGTTTGGCAAGCAACAGCAACTTAAATATATACATGGAAGCAAAAAAATAAATATTTTTAAAACAGTTAAATAAAATGCCTAAAAAAGTGTTCCATGACAAACCAGTAGGCTATACAGTCTTGTTCTAAAGGCCTAAATAATTAAAAAAAAAAAAAAAAAATATATATATATATATATATATATACAGAGAGCTATACTACTACTAAAGATATACAAAAATATACAGAAGATAATAATTATACTACTACTGCTCTTATAGTAAAATATACTATTGTTATAAAAAATATACAAAAAATGTACATAGGGTTATAACAATAATAATAGCATGGTTACAGATCATGGGTCTATGGCTAGATAAAATCATTGATTCTGAGCCTTAACACTTAATATACTTAGTAATGCATATGTATGTTTATGTTTATGTAATAGACAAGCTTTTCCATATCTGCCAAATTATTTTTGAACATCCATAGCAAAGACCTTGTTAAGATATTACTGAAGATGCGTCGCTGCCCTATCATCATGAGATCACACCTTTACATCCTGATGATGACACAGTCAGCTGTGGCCAGGAGCCAAGGGAGCAAAAAATTGCCCATGCGCTCTCTGTGTGGTAGCAGTGGCGTACTCTATCTACTGTCAATCATAATGACACTAGCCCTTCGTGGGTGTCTCTGGGCACACACATGTGGATGAAGGCAGATAGCACTTACCTACAAATGTGTTATGATGCCCTGTGGTGCAGAGGAGCAGCAGTTCAGAAAGATGCGGTTGGCTGATTTCTCAGATATCAGAGGAAGTGTGTGCCTTCATCCTCCACAGCGGAGTGCTGGCTGGTGCACGGGAATTGGCAGGTGACCAAATTGGGGAGCAAAACAGGAAAGAAATAAGACATAGACATGATACACAACTCCTGTGTTTATTTTATTTTATTTGAAAAGTCGAGGATCAGGTACACTTCACCTGGGATGACTCCAGGAACGAGATTTTGTTGTGTTTGGGCTTGTACTCCACAGAACAACAGACCTAACCTGATCCAGTATAAGCCATACAGAGTTTTGAAAATCTCGTGTTTTATGTATTTAGGTTATTTAGGTTTAAAAACTGCTCCATTCATATAGATTTTAATTTTAGAGAACAATTAAAGCTATTCATTTTAGGATAAAGAACACATACAATGAATTTGGGAACGTGTCACTTTCCCACTTTCCTAAAGGTTTGGAAAGAAAATACAAAGTACAGATTCTTTATTTTGAATTATTGGTGAGGATTTTCCATCATGTACAAACATTTCCATTCGAATGGCATTAAGAATTCTCTTGTAAATACAGAGAAGAAAATATAAATTCAGACACTTCATTTCTGGGATTTGGCAGATGCCCTTATCCAGAGCAATATTTTATCTTATTTTTTTATACAACTAAGCAACTGAGGGTTAAGGGCCTTGCTCAGGGGCCCAGCAGGGGCAGCTTGGTGGACCAAGGATTCGAACTCACGCCCTTCTGGTCAGAAATCTAGCTCCTTAAGCACTAAGCTACCACTTCTAGTGCATACAGTGCATCCAGGTAAAATGTACACACATAATGTCTTTTGACTTTAATTTTTTTTTTTTTTAAAAAGAGAATGTCTTATACATTAAATGTAGATATTTATATTACACAAGAATGTATTCTATGTATGATAAGCCTAAAAATTGGAAAGAAAATATTTAAATAGGGGAAAATCAGAAATGAGCAGCATTAGTACTTTGCTAGAACGTTGTTGTCAGCAAGTACAGCTTTGCAATAAATAATTTGCATTCATAAATTATAAATAATTAGCTTCTGGTTTAATTTTTTGCTTGCTCCTCTTGACAAATGGCCATAAGATCCAAGGTAATGCGGATCCCTCTCTCTGATGGGCAGGTTTTGTGGTACCTGGTCCTGTTTGCAGTGAAGCAGCTTCATGTCTCTGTGGATATGGTGTTCTTGGGATCGTACAGGGAATTATTCTTTCTCCAAACATGGCGAATGATTTCTGTATGATTTCTGCTCATCTTCAACCCTTTCAATAAAAGAAGAAAAAAATGTTGAGCAAAAGAACAACTGAGTTTCTTCACAGGAGTGTAAAAGGGATGTTGGAAAGGCTATAACACATCAGATGTACTGATGGAGAGAGATTAGATTTCTCTGTGAAATGAAATGAAATGAAATTGCACACGAGCGTTGATGTAGAACAACATTATAGTAATAATCGAATGTTACATAATTAACAGTGAAATCACACTCTATTAATAATCTTCAACAGGATGTTAATATTCTTTCTTTTAACAGTTTTTTTTTTTTTTTAATATAACCAGGCCTGAGTAACATCATCGGTGTGATCGTGTACATCTCAGCAGCACTGAGTGACATCTCACCAAAGAAGGACGAAGACAAGAAGTGGCACTACTCCTATGGCTGGTCTTTTTACTTCGGTGGCCTGTCATTCATCCTAGCTGAGGTGGTGGGCGTGTTAGCCGTTAACATCTATATCGAGCGCAACAAGGAGCTGCGTTGCCGCTCACGTGCTGACCTCTTCCACAGCACTACGTCAGCTGTGCTACGGCTGCCCTCTTACCGCTTCCGGAGGGGCCGCCGTTCCTCACGCTCCAGTTCACGCTCGACAGCTGAGCCACCACGTTCATGTGACCCTTCACCTCCTGGCCTCGGTGTCAAGAACTTCAGTCCACCGCTGGCCACTGGCCCGCCGCCGTTCTCAGTGGCTACGTTGCCGAATCCTCACACGCATTCGGGAGGAGGCGGAGTCGGGGATATCTCCATGTACACACTGGGCAGGGAAGGCAAGCCACCGATGTACGGAACAGTGGACCGTGCCTCTCTCTACCAGCTTCACAACTACTTCCCGACAAAGGAAGGAGGAGCAGGGACACTCATGACTGGGACGTTGCCATCGCTTTCCAAATCAAACCTGGCTTCATCAGCGAATGCCTCGTCTTCCTCCGGCCCCGGAGTGCAGTCATCCACACTTACAGCTGGGAATACGGCAACTATGGAGAGGGATAGGGGGCTTGGCACGCTTGATCGGCTGGGGAAAGGTGATAGCAGCAACACCAATACTCTCAACAGGAGAACAACCCCTGTGTAATGCCGGACTCAGAAAAAAAAGGGGGTGGGGGATGTGGAAGGGGTGGGAAAGAAAAGAAAATGAAAGAGAGAGCTGTTGCTTGGTCAGCTGGTCGAAAGGCAATAGCTCCAACATCAACATGATGAGCAAGAAGACAGCACTCTGGTGATTTTTAGGGAGGGTTGGGGGGGTTGGGAAGGACTCGAGAGAAAGAGAGAGAGAGAGAGGTATATAGAAAGAGGAAAGATTGGAAGAGGAAACATGATAATCTGAACTGAGACAGGCAAGGAGGGCTAGGAAGAGGAAGCGTGGGAGGAAGAGAGAGAGAGAGAGAGAGAGAGAGAGCTGAGAATCAGAGAAAAGGAGGATGACTCAGAGGACACTGAGAAGAGAGAGATAAGCCAATCATCCTCCTTTTCTCTCTTCATATCTGTTTTCAAACATGGTGACTTTAGTCATAAATAGAGATACATTCGCACTTTTACTGATTCATGTCAAACTACTTGATGTGTGTGATGGTGGTCTTACTTTGGTCTCTTTCGAGTCCAGTGCTTTATCATCAGGTTTATTGCCTGTTACTTATTTAGCATTCCAATATAGTCACTCTTATTATTATAGATGTTAATGTTTGGGTTACTGGAATTCCCTTTGTTATGAAATTGTTTATTTAAGAATTGATTTATTTTATTTTTCATTTCAGTATATGATCTAAACTGTGATTTATTTATTTATTTCCTTGCACATACCGACACAATATTTTATATCATTCCGTGTCAAGGAAGTGCATATTTGTGAGGTTTTGTGACATTATTGGCGTCATCATCATCATCAGTCATCATCATCATTGTATTATTATTATTATTATTATTATTATTATTATTATTATTATGTCACTTTCACAAAGACAATGCGTAGACTTGTGAACTTTCCTTTACTGTAATTGTAGGTGTATTAATAGTTGGATTCCATATGAATATGTTTGTTTAAATTACTAAAACGAGTCTCCTTAATATTTTTGCAGCGGGTTGAGATGTTTGATCAACTGTTTACCAGAAAACTGAGTTTTGGGAAAGGACAAAAGTAAAGACAGAGGGTGAAACTTAAAGACTTTTGTCAGAGGAGCAATACTTATACCTATAAAACCTCACCAGAAAAGACAAAAAATTATCAAACTATATGAATATGTGTGAGCCTTCTTTTCTTTTTCTTTTTTTGACAAATAAAACAAAATATATTCTATTAAATGTATTCATTTGAGGTATATATACAGTTTGATTTTATTGTTACAGGGAAGCTAAATACATCATTATTATTATTATTATTATTATTATTATTATTATTATTATTATTATTATTATTAAAGATCACATCTACAGGTTTTTACCATATACAGGTCATTTTTCTTTTTTACTAAAGATCTTCAGAACTTGCGTCCCTTATAACAGACATCAAGTGTTTGCTTTTTTAATTTTTGTTTTGTTACAC
This sequence comes from Hemibagrus wyckioides, assembly GCF_019097595.1. Lineage (NCBI taxonomy): Eukaryota > Metazoa > Chordata > Actinopteri > Siluriformes > Bagridae > Hemibagrus > Hemibagrus wyckioides. Next base: position 1,962,441 of record NC_080721.1, on the reverse strand, counting down.
ATAACACCATAACAATTGAGGACTGTTGTCCATCTGGAAGTCATACAGCAGCGTAGCCCCTCCCACTGGACTCATAGCCCCTCCCACTGTACCTAAAATATCCACACATTGAGACTTGGCAGCACTTCAGTTAAAGAGTTAAAGATAAAACAGCTAAAGAGTCAGGGCTCTTTTTTTTTTTTTTTATAAATCATATTTCAAACAATTCTATTTTATTTTTTTTTTACATTTTACCGAGTTTGTTATCATTCTAAGCAAAAGAATGTGAAAGAAAAAATGATATATTGATATCAGTGATATTCTGACTTTACACAGGATTTATTTTTGTTCATTACAGTGTCCTGAAGTCCATTGTTCCTGCTAGAGTTCTAGGACTAATTCTTATATATTTCAAAGCACAGTCGGTGTAGAAAGATGAATACTGTGTACAATACAATATACAATAATCGGCTAGCGAAGATGAGGACGAAGGTGTAGAGAGCGCACGACTCATATAGTATAAAATCTCACAGAATGACAGAATTCTGTAAAATATCACATTTATTCATGTACTACTGAATATTAATGTACACTAAAGTTGTTCACAAAAATGAACTATATGGGTATATTGTTATGGTTATTGTTATTGTTATGAATTCCAGGAGATGAGGCAGGTTGAGGCGCTACACAGTGAGAAAGGGTCAGGAGGGGAAAATAAATAAGAAATTCCCTTTATTATGTGAAGATGACCTTTATTCTAACTGGACAAAGGTGGTTTCATCGTCTCCGTCTCCTGTGCTCTACATGGACCGACGCTAATCACAGAAATCACTGAGCCGTTAAACACACTGTGGCTTCCTCAAACAGTACAATCCCCGTGAAACAGAAGCATTTATCTGCTTACACATGAGGAGATGTTTCCCAGAGTGTGGCTGTATTAGGATTTCAACATAATCCTTATGAGGTTTAGATTTCTTCAGCTTTGCTTTATATTGTATATACTGTATGTTCTATGAAGAAAATCTCGTGAGAACAGAAACGTCAGACATCTTTACAAGAGCGTGCGAAGAAAATGCTATCTATCAGTCAACATGTTAGAGGAACATGTTCCTGCTTTCAGTATATCAAACTAGACTATTGGGAATCAAAATTCAAAAGAACTTGGAAATATGAGAAGACATATGAGTGGCATATGAGTTCATTATATACCAAGGTAGTCTATCTAGGCCAAGGAGCATTAGCCACAGCTTAATATTAAACTTCCCTACAATGTACAAAATGCTGGAGTTGTACATGTACACGCAGCCACTAACCCACCATACAGTAGTCAGGTCCATGATAAGCTTAGGAGCAAGGATCAAAAGGTTATGCTGACTGTTTGGCTTGACATTTATGCTCAAAATTTTGACTTTCAAATTTTTGGTGCTGGAAACAAAGAGCTGGGATTCCTCTTGGTGTAGTTAGAGATACACCGATCAGGTATAACACTGTGGTTAATGCCAGGTGAAGTGAATCACACTGAGTATCTCCTCATCATGGCACCTGTTAGTGGGTGGGATATATTAGGCAGCAAGTCAACATTTTGTCCTCAAAGTTGATGTTAGAAGCAGGAAAAATGGACAAGCGTAAGGGTTTGACTAAAAGGGCCAAATTGTGATGGCTGGACCACTGGATCAGAGCATCTCCAAAACTGCAGCTCTTGTGGGGTGTTCCCGGTCTGCAGTGGTCAGTATCTATCAAAAGTATCCTTTAAGTCCTGTAAGTACCCTTTAAGAATCTGCTGTTAACATCTTGGTGCCAGATACCACAGCACACCTTCAGGGATCTAGTGGAGGCCATGCCTCGATGGGTCAGGGTTGTTTTGGCAGCAAAAAGGGGGACCAACACAATATTAAGCAGGTGGTCATAATGTTATGCCTGACCGGTTTATAACCAGGTGATTGGACAAGCTGGATGAAGTCTGTACAAGGTAGACATTCTGCTCAGAAAAATGAATGATTACACATGCATTTAGTCAACTATTCTGAACAGTTGTCTTGGGAAACTGAAGATCTGAAGCATGCCAAGTGATTCCACAACAGTTCATACTGTAGAACTACTGCATGGATGTAAAGGAGACTCAGGGAAGCTACTAGCAGTAAGGAAGAGAAGAAGACAGAACTTGTCCTGAAACCCGACTCTCCAAGATGAAGAAGTGTAGAAAGCCAGGGTGAATGATGGCCAAACCAAGATGTCCCGAGTGACATGACCTCGACAGTGCACACGTCTACCGGGACAAATTCAAGATAGATTGCTGCTTCATTCTACAAAATAACCTGCAAGGCAGCCCAAAGACTTCAACAATATACCAATCCAGATCATTAAATTAAATATTTAATAGTCTGGGAAATTATTTCAATAATTAAGAATTAATTTAATCTTTGGTTAAATAATTTTAAAAGATTTTTGGATACTTTTTCTTGTTGAGTATACCAGCATGGTCATGGACCAAGTTTATGATAGTTTAAAAAAAATTAAAGAAAGAAAATTTTATCTTTAATGTGAAATCTTAAATTACAAACAAAGGGTGGAAAAATAAAAATACAATACTCAGACTTTTCTATCAACATGACTTGGCAATTTTCTTCAACTTTATTCAAAATTATTCCCGAGCTATGAAACTGAGCTGAGATTTCCTGCACACCAAGTGACAATGCTTGCAGGCTTGAAGATACAGAAACATTTCGCTTTCTAGCGCGATGACGACCCAAAAATGTGTTGTTCTTGTAGTTTATTGGCAGAAATATCAAATTTGGGTCAAAACTCTTGACTCAAATTCAAATAGCCACCAAAAAACACCCTATATGGCTTAGCATAGGGTCTCCTAGAATCTTCTCGAGCTACAGGGTGACCTTCATGCTATACAAAGTAATAACTAATAAACTTCAGTATGTGTTTTATGCTTAGAAACGTCAGTATGGCACCATGTGATCTCTCATGAAATGTGTAAGTGAGCTACTGCATAGCTTTAAGAGCATTAGTGTCCTGACCAGATGCTTCCTCAGATTACCTCTAAACACACACACACACACACACACACACACCCCAACATATGTGGTGTGAGTGCTCTTTAATGAGCTTTCACGAGCGGTATTGTCTGCATGAATCTTTAGACAAGAAATTCTAAAAACGTACACAATGTGTAACCACTCAGATCAACTACCTGAAGTATCTAAAGTAATAAATTGCTATATATACATGATGGATAGAAGATCAAGTGTCGCTCTGGCTTTGGGAGAGGGTTGTGTTTTTAGTTAGTGGCTATAAATGTGTCCAAATGTTTGAGGAGTAGAGCATGGGGACAGTTTATATCATATCGTATCATCAGTGGCATGTCTGGACCTTCTCTAAAGCTCAGGGGAAATATTATTTATATATGCTGATAACTTTATTTAAGTTTAATTTAAAAAATTGATCATTTTGTATAGGATTGGAAAAGAAGGCATTTTAAGGCATAAAAGACAAGATAGTACTACTTTTCAGAAACAGCTTGGCTGCTGCAATTGCACTTAAGAGGTTTGTGTTGCATAAATCTATTGGATTGAAATTGGCTATGCTCTATATTTAGAGAGGGAGTGTGAGGTAGGGGAGGATAGGAGATGAGTGAGAAAGCAAAGACCAAAATCTGGAAGGAGGTCAAGAAGGAAAATTAAATGCATTTGAATGTGTGTGGAGGAAAATGAAACAATTAAAATACAACACAAGAGGTCATGGCTTTGGGGTATTTTCTCAAATCTGAGCCATGTGAGAATACACTGTCTGGATTAAAAAAAAACATCTACTAAACTACTGGTGTATAAACAGGAGGTTGTGTTTTAGGACAAGGATCTTAGCTGAGCCTCAGGTTTTTACTTTCTTTGCTGGTGCACGTGAAGCTCACTGGTCAAACAATGACCATTTTCATTAACATGAAAAAGCACAATAAGTTAGATATTAAAGAAATAGTAGTGTCTGTTTATTGACTGTGTAACAAATATCTAGTCAACCAGTGCCTAATCATTCAGACTACTAATGTAAATATGCATTTATTTACAGCCTGTATGAACAATAGCCTAAAGTATATCATTAAATCAGTACAGATTGAAGATCAAGATCAGAATGCTCGATATTTGCATTATGATTACACGTCTATAGAAAAATACACAAATATGATCAAACTTTAACATGTAACTACAGAGTCAAAGGGCTGAAATAATTTAGATGAACCAAAACTGACACCTAACTGAGCAAAACATTTAATATTACTACAGGACAGTTTCTCCAATCTCCTTCTGCTTTAACAATAAACTCTTTACTGTCTTATTCCAGACCTGCAGTGTAAAAACTGATCATGTTAAATTGTTAGGCTAGATTTAATGTCAATATTTTTCCACTCAGGTTCTATTTTAGTATATTTTGTTGCCTGGTACTTGAGAAGTTGAGAGGATATTTTTAGGAGATGATTGCAGATTGCTAGAGTATCTGGAAAAGACACCCTGTACACTCTGTGATTTTTACTCATGCTGGGATATGTATAACAGTGTTATATTCTATATAAATCTTATTATTATTATTATTATTAATAATAATAATAATAATAATTATTATTATTATTATTATTATTATTTTATTTTATTTTATTTTATTTTATTTTATTTTATTTTATTTTATTTTATTTTATTTTATTTTATTTTATTTTGTTTAAACAAACAGGTTGTGTTTGAAAGGAAAAGTAATGAAGAAACTAAAACCAGTGATGGTCAGATGTCAACATAGCTTAGGCCATATAGTGTATCTCTCATTACAGATATCAACTATGTTGATCAAGGAGATCATTTCCTAGAGGTTCTTCTAGGTTCTGAGCGGTCATCCAAAATGCCAGGATAGCGATGGTTGTAGTGACTCTCCTTACAAGTCCAACGTTTTTGTAAAACCCAGAAATGCTTCCACTTCAATACAATATTTTGGATATAAATAAATGTTATTTTACATACTGTATAACATGTATAGATTCTGACATTTAGTAGATGAATAATATATCAGAAAAGAACTATGACTAAAGACGCGAGACTTGACTTGCAAAAAGTAACTTGTGAAGATCTCTGCTGCGTATTAAATAAGTCTGAATGCATTACAAGTAAGAGCTCCGTTTGCATGCTGGCAGACGTGTAATTTGCTGGTTAACACCTGCGTGTTGCTATTTTGGTTGGGTGCAAACCATTTTTTTGTGTTGCTATTTTCCTTGTCATGAATTATTGTGCTGTGGGTGGCTTCAAAAATGTCCTCGCAAAAACCACTACTGGGGATTTTGTCAAGGAGCTGAACAACATAGCAGTGTTGGAAATCTCTGGTGTTTCGTAGTCCATCTCTTTACCTGAAAATAGTACCATGGTAAGAAACCTTTGCTGGGTCAAGGGATGTGTCAAGCGATGTGTTAGCTTAGATGTTGAACCACTGATCTGAAGGTTGTGAGTTCAAATCCCAGGTCCACCAAGCTGCCAATGCTGGACCCCTGAGCAAGCCCCTTAACCCTCAGTTGTATAAAAAGATATGAAATGTAAGTCACTCTGGATAAAGTTGTCTGCCAAATGCCTGTAATGTAAATGTCAAGTCTCCAGAGGAGGATGAAATCCAGCTATAGATGAAGTTTGAGTTTGAGAAGTTAACACACTGCTTCAGTGCCTTTATGTTGGCAAACTGGGATGGTGATCCCAGTATTTTTTATTTGTTTGCTTGTTTTTCCTAAGGTCCAGTGGGTAGGTTTAAATTATAGCTAACCCAGGAAGCTCAGGGTGCAAGGAAATGTCTTTTCCATGGTTCTGGAGTGAAGACTCAATCTCATAGATGAATCTAGCATTCAGGAGTTTTTGACCAGGATATAGAATAATGCACCAATACTCAATACTTTTGCACAAGGATTCAAAAATCACCGAGACGCACAAAACTTTATATTTTACCTGGAGTTTAAATGGGTTTCAGCCGTACAGTTTTTAATCTCCATATAAAATACCATAAAAAGTGCAGCAGCCATCCTGTTGCATAGTTTCATTGTTTTTTTTGTTTTTTTTTTTTTGCTTGTATAAAACAAAAGTTGCATCTAATCCAACCAGAAAGAATTATTACATCTGATGATTCATGAGCACTGTGTACTGTAGATAAAACCATCCACTTATTTTATCATGACAACTGGCCAGCTGGTATATAATTACAAACAGAATGGTTGCTAAGGAGTTTATAGTAGGTTGCTATGGTAACCTAGGTGGTTTCATGGATTTTGTTAGATTGTGAAGTTAGCAACTTGGTTGCTAGATCACTGCTCTGGTATCCAAGGTGGTTACTAAGACGGTGTCAGTTGATGGATATGGTGTCAGGTGATTGCTCGGGTGTTTCTAACTGGTTGCTATGTTGTTCCATGCAGATGCTACGGTGTTGCTATGCTAATCCAAGTGACTTCATCTATTTAGGGTGTCAAGTTCTTAGATGTCATGCAAAAGACCATTCGGCCCAAATCAGAGCGGCACAATAAACTTACAAGCGGGAAAACAGCGACAGAGCGTGAGTGTGAAAAGGAAAGATTGGCTTCCATTCAACCGAACAACAAGCCAGTGTTCAGAAGCAAATTACACTTATGTGGGCACAGAAATAGAGCTGTTATGTGATTACACTTAGCACACATAAAAATACAAAGTGAGAATTTGGAAACAAACTGAAAAATAGAGATCACATACCACACAATGTAGCAGTTTATAAAAAATTAGCTTAATGCAAATTAAGCAGCAGCCTGCTGTTAGTGTTATTCTGTAAAAAACTGCAATTAGTTTTCTCTCTTAAATAATAAGATTCCTAATATTGTGTTGGTCCCCCTTTTGCTGCCAAAACAGCCCTGACCCATCGAGGCATGGCCACCTTCTTCCATTGCTCCGTGGTCCAGTTCTGATGCTCATGTGCCCATTGTTGGCACTTTTGCTGGTGCACTGGGGTCAGCCTGGGCACCCTGAATGGTCTGTGGCTATGCAGCCCCATATGCAACAAACTGCGATCCACTGTGTATTCTGACCCCTTTCTATCAGAACCAGCATTAACTTCAGCAGTTTGACAACAGTAGCTCGTCTGTTAGATCGGATCACACGGGCCAGCCTTCTCTCCCCACGTGCATCAATGAGCCTTGACCGCCCATGACCCTGTCACCGGTTCACCACTGTTCCTTCCTTGGACCACTTTTGATAGATACTGACCACTGCAGACTGGGAACACCCCACAAGAGCTGCAGTTTTGGAGATCAACCAACCTTACATCCAACCTTAATGTATTTACTAAAACCCAATCCTTTTATATGTTCGTCTCGCTCTGCAGCAGATCCCCACATGATGTGTCATGATGTCACAAATAAGAGTCTTTAGTGCGGGAAAATGATCGTTTTAACTCTTCTTTAATCTTAATACACTTCATTGGTACATTTCCAAAAAACAATATTCACACTATAACACAGTCAGTGTCACCAATGTCGGTAAATACTGTATTATTTGCATTCATTACATAATCATAAAAGTCTTATAATCTCATACATTTACATTATTTGACAAAAAACATGTTTTTTTGTTTGTTTGTTTCCCAAAAGAGCTTTGATTTTTAAGAGAAAAGGAAACCTGGTTTAAGAGAAATTGCACTGAGAAGTACCAAAAATTCAAGAGCCCGTGTCACAAGCTGCCGGTGTTCCTGTGAGACAAACACTTTTCCCAAGAGCTGTGTGGTAGCGCGAGAAGAAGGAATAAAACCCCTGCAACTATTAGTAAAACGCCGGAACATCCCATGCATGCTACTGACCACGAGAGTTCATGGTGCAATGGTATGGAGTGGTCACTTGCCAAAAACGAAAGGACTGACTGATGAAAAATGATGAGAGACAGGAATACCAGAAGACCTGATTTAATACAGAAAAGAAATACATTTAAATCAGTCTTTTAATTTTCTAATCAGTTTCACATGATCTAAATAAAACCATCCTTCATGAATAATATATTAGATTATATTAGGAAGTGTGTATCTACATATATCAGGCATTAAGCACTGATCGTCTGCCAGTATTGTTCACAGCGTTACCTGATAACTTGAAACAGACCGCTGCAGGCTTCAGGAAGAACTGCACACCTTTACTTAATGCCATGATAATGCAAACAGCTCCCATCACCATCAGAAAAAGACTGAAGATAGCCAACATGGCAGAGATTATGGTCAAATCTGCTCAGAGAGAAAAGGACATCACTCAGACTCACTGAGCTTTTTTTTTTTTAAGTTATATTAGTATTCATTTATAGATAGATAGATAGATAGATAGATAGATAGATAGATAGATAGATAGATAGATAGATAGATAGATAGATAGATAGATAGATGTGAAACACATGATCTTGTAATATAGTAGAAGCCAACCTTATGATATATGATAAGAGATAAGAACAGAAAGTGCACAATGTTGTTGATACTGGTCCCACCATCTCTCAGGGTAATCATCTTACCTCAAAGCTTATATTACTCCTCACACTGCACCTCCCTCCCTACTAGCACTGCTCAACTGGTCCACCATCTCTCAGGGTAAGAGGTAGGTATTACATCTAGACTCTGTTCTGTTCTGGCACTGAGTTGGTGGAATGGACTTCCCATAGATGTCCGGACAGCCGAGTCACTGGCCGTCTTCAAACTACGGGTAAAGTCCTACCTGTTCCTGAAACACTTAAACTAGCTCATATTTCTCCCTGAGTTTTTAGGCCGATGGTACCCTAGGTCTGTGACCTAATGAACCACTGTTAATGTATTCATTAATAGAGACTTCCAGCACTGTTGTACCTCGCTCTGGATAAAAGCGTCTACCAAATACCAGAAATGTAAATGTAAATGTTCTCAAATTGCTCCTCCATAATTCCTACAGCCAGTATATCAAAGCTGTCCCTGGACACTCCATACACTGCAGTCTTGAGCTGCAAAAATAGCCCTTTTATTACGTCTCATATTAACTCATGTTTAACTATCACCACTAACCAAACCATGCCAGGTTTAATGACGTGTTACAGGACAGCCAATCAGAAGGCGCAGTTAAAATCCGGCTGAATTCTAAAAGAAATCGGAAAATGTTCATGTAAAAAGGAAGTATGATTGTTTTGGTTAAGTATGAAACATGAAAAAGCATGAAAAAACACACTTTTTGGGCAGGTATTATGTTTAAATAAAGAACGTGTATGCTAATTCAACTCAATGGAAATGCATCAAGGCTTCCTCCTGTTATCCTGTTATCCTCAAATTTACAAATTTGACCTTGGGGTCAGTTTGACCCCAACAATTTAAACGTCCAGAATATAGTTCTTACCCATTATTTTTTGTCAGGTAATTTATTTTGCTTTGATAACTACCTAAATAGCTTTTTAAATAAAACATAACTCACCCCAACACCCAATTCTCCTAAACACTCAGAATTTCTATTGCGTATCTAAAGAAAAATTTACAAATCGCCATAAAATCTCACTGATTGACCTCAAACTGGACAGAAAGTCCAGTTATTTTTAAGTACAGATTTTTATTATTTATAACATTTGGAAAGTAGTAGATATAAATTCTGTTATCGAGGATAGTAACATGTCTTTTCCTCGGGAGAAATTATGCTTTCTTCTCCACCATGTCGTGTGAACTCTCAGTAATTCTCACAATACCACGGGTATGTTTGTTAAGGTAAGGCCCTAAAGCAGAGGGATGTGCTTGAAGATTATAAAATTGATCATTATAGTGACGTCAAAATTATCCAAAACAATCAAAGCATATGAATGTGTTTTATACAGATTAAACAGCGGGGTCAAGGAACACTGATACCACAAAATGTGTAGAGGACACTGAAAACATTACTGTCATGATCATGATCATTTTACAGTATGTTTACCTGGTTGTCTCCATTAAATTAGGAAATGTCATTAAATATAAAGCCAAAACTATATATTTAGAGACATTAAACATTCAGTGGGGTCAAACTGTCCCCAAGGATAACAGGAGGATTGAATTGTACGTTGTTGTTGTTGTTGTTTTAACACACATGAGGCCTTTCTTTTCTCCTAGCAAGATACTACACTCTTGATTTAGAGCCATGGTTAACCCATTACTTGTGTCATGCAGATATTGTTTTTGTTCTTTGCAGAAGCACATGCAGAAAAATGCTTCGGTTATTTGTCGTATCTTTATATTTTGTTTATTCTGCCACGTGTGGTTTTATTTTGGTTCATGTCTCGTCTCCCGTCACTGATGGTCTCCATTATGTTAGGTTACTCTTTCTTTCTTTCTTTCTTTCTTTCTTTCTTTCTTTCTTTCTTTCTTTCTTTCTTTCTTTCTTTCTTTCTTTCTTTCTTTCTTTCTTTCTTTCTTTCTTTCTTTCTTTCTTTCTTTCTTTCTTTCTATAATCCTTGCCACAGCTCTTGGTACATCGCCTGACCTTTTTTCTGTCCACATGCCTCCAAATAAAGCGCTTAAACTGCACTTGCATGCGTCTGACCTCATGTTACATGACAGAATCTAAACAGGTTAGAATAGATCACTGTTAATCTTTCAGTTTGCTAATCTATATTTCTCATGGCATCGAACAAAATCCACATTACCACATTTCCATGATACGATTTTAAGTGCAATAAAATAGATTAGAGGTTTAAACTGAGCGATGTTTCTAAATCATGATTTGAGTATACTATTCTGTAGAAAAGGACAGAAAGAGCCAGTGGACATCATGCCTTGTTCATTAAACATGAACGTTTTCCAGATTTCACCGTCAGATCCCTCAGTATTTTCTTTTCTTGTTGGTTGCACCAGAGTATTGTTTGAATTTATTTATTTATTTATTTATTTATTTATTTATTTATTTATTTATTTATTTATTTATTTATTTATTTATTTATATTCCACATTACGTGTTATTATCCATTTTTTTAAGGCAAAAAACCTTGTTGGACAGAAAAGTCTGCATCACTTCATCTGCCCACAGTGTGTGTGTGTGTGTGTGTGTGTGAGAGAGAGAGAGAGAGAGAGAGAGAGAGAGAGAGAAAGAGAGAGACCTAGCATGACCTAGCTGAGGATGAAATAGCATGAGGATAAAGATTTAGATAGACAGACAGACAGACAGACAGACAGATAGATAGATAGATAGATAGATAGATAGATAGATAGATAGATAGATAGATAGATAGATAGATAGATAGATAGATAGACAGATAACTCACTCTTTGCTGGTGTTTTGTGAAACAGGACTGTATTTTCTCCAGTTGTATAAATCTTGAAATATGTGCAGTTTGATTCTGAAAAAATAAAGCAAATTAAGTTAAGTGAACTAGATCATAACATTCTCTTTACAAAGCTAATCAAGAATTAATCTGGATTCTTATTAAAGAACTGCCTTGCCAAAAATTTTTTAAAAATGTAAAAATCCACATTACTTCAGCACAAGCCTAAAGAGATGTAATAACCCGTGTTCTGTATGGATTTGTAGTTTACATTTTATCATGTTATTCTGAATTGCATTTATTTTTCGAACTTCTTCTGAAAAATTTCACAAATTAATTTCCAGTAGCTGTTTTATATCGCACATTCAGGAGAAATGTATGAACTGTAGGAAGAAAACACAAGGAGGCTTGAACCTGTGAGGTAGAAATGCTACCTGCTGTACCCTGTGGAACCCTCTGAGAATGAATAATTTTTATTACAAAATTAATTCTTTTGGTTTATATAGACCTTTTTTTTCTTACCTCCGGGTAGATCAATAGGTCCACAGGTTTCCCGCTCAGGGTCAACATCAGCAACCCAGAGCTTCTTCATGCAGTTCTTCCACAGGCCGTAGTGTGCAGCCAGGCATGTCTCGTTGCTGTAAAAAGTTTTCGAAGATGCCAGCTCTACCCAAAACTCTGTGCCCACACCTAGAACAGCCAGCGTGATGCCCACTGTAGCCACCAGGAACACTAGCTTGATCTTGCCTTCCTGACGGTCACTTAGGGAAGATGTGGCTGCTCTCGTCCGCCGCTTGCCTCCTCCACTTTGCACACCTAACATTCCTGCTAGAGCTTCAGTACCTCTGCCAGATACGACTGTGGGCCTGGCCTCCTCGTCCTGCACGACGAAGGTGGACCACATGACAGTGTATCAAGAGCAGGAAAGGATTGAGGGGCAAATGATGGGAGCAGTAGAAGAGTAGAAACTACTCAGTGAAGAACTTGTCTAGAGATGCTAATGTACGTGAAAAGAAGGATCAAGATCACTCTATGAAGAGCGCAGATTGAGGCTATAAACAATGGATAGCAGCGATGTATGATACAATGATCCTAATGAGCTATTTACGCTAACTCAGAGTTGGATGGAATGGTGTCACATTAGATAACAAATTGGCAGAAGGTGTTAATCATGGCTGCGTAAAGACCAACACTGACAGCTGAACAACAATGAGTGATGTAAGCAGGGCACTTGGACACTGCCCATGACATGACACGGGGTGAAAAATATGCCAATTGACAGTGAGGATGAAGGTTCATACATGGAGTAAAGGATCTGAGGAAGGAACTTTAGTGCGGTTTATCTGGAAATCAAAGAAAAAGAACAATATGACATGCAAAATGCAATTCTCTTCTACGCACAACATACAGAATGCTACGATATGCATTAAATAAATAAAGCCACAAATATCAAATATATATATATATAAAAAAAAGAACCTATGCCATCCGTTCTCAACACATAAACAAAGGTCATCTAGTAATGTCCGAACCTCAGTGAGTGACGGGATCTGTTACATTTTAAACCTAGGTCACAGGGTTTATCTGTAACTGACAAAGACAAGACAAACTTTGTGACAAGTGTTGACTAGACAAGTGCTTCAATAACGAATCATAATAATTATACAAACAAGCTGCTAACCTTTTAGGTGTGAGAGGCTCTGTTCGGAGAGTGAGGAAAGAAACCTTTTCTCTGTGTCTGGTAGCAATGACAAAACAGAGGGGCAGAAAAAGGGAGGGCAAAAGAGGGAGGAGGTCAGTGGCATGCTGGTGGTACTGTGTGAATGAGGGGGAGGCAAGTTAGTCAATTCACAACCTCTTACATTCATAGCCATACCGATGATATTGGTGTTTTTTTTGAGCGGGTACATAGCCTCGCTAACTGGTACCTCATGCTTGGTCAAAATCCCGAGCCTTTTTGCATTCTTACTCTTCGTGTCTCAGCAGTTTTTCATGTGAGGGCTGAAGCATGTGTTTTGCATTTCTATTTTTAAAAGCCACCTGTTAATCACATAAAAAAAAGTAGCAGCAGAAGACAGCTGCTTAAGGGTTAGGGTCAGCAAATGTGTTTGTGTGTGTGTGTGTCTGTGTGTGTGTATATGTGTGTGTGTGTGCATGTGTGGGTGGGTGGGTGTGTGTGCTCATGACACATAAGTAATGGATTCCCGGGAAGTTGGTCATTATTTCAGCTAACAGACATTAGTAATTAGCAGCAGATCAATACACCATGCAGTTATAGAATTCCCACAATTCCCATTAGAACTGTCATCTGAACAGTGGATTTTGTTACCAAAACAACAACAACAACAACAAACACCCAGTATGATTTTGACATACGTGCTAAAACTAGCGTATAAAGGGAGACTGGACACACAGCATGGCACTTGGAATTGTCTGGAATGTTGGGAATTGTTTCTGGATGATCCAATCAATCAAAGGCATAAATAAGGGTGAATAGAGATCTGACTATTAAATTGAAATGATATCATGCGTGTATGTGTGTGTTTAAAATATTGCAGTGGGTGTGTCTTCTTGATTCAGAAGAATTTGCATGCTGAAGGCCTTCAGAATTATGGCACTGCTCATCTGTAATGCAGAGAGAGAGAGAGAGAGAGAGAGAGAGAGAGAGCTGCAGTCTTATGTGCTTGGCATGATGATGACCGCTGGCTCACTCCCTATGACAGAGATATTGCTCTATCGCTAAACAGTAGGTGGTGCCACTGAGCACATTTGGCCCAGGAGCTGATCAATACACAAAACAACATTCTACATGTGCTGGATCTCCATCATTTAGCATTTCTATAATGAACTATGACGTAAAAAGGACATTTTTTATACACTCACACTCTCCGGTGTTTATTGTAATTCACACTCACTGGTGTCACTCAAATAAGGATGACTATAATGTACAATTTTAACACTGTAAATTATATAAACAGTAGTGCAGCATGTTATCCTATTAAAGTCAAGTCAAGTCAAGAAGCTTTTATTGTCACTTCAACCATATATAGCTGACACAGTACACAGTGATATGAAAGCAATGTTGCTTCAGGTCTCTGGTGCTGCATAAAATAATACAGAGATAAGGACTTAGCTTGTAAGTTGTCCTAGCCACATAAAGTGCATTTAGGTGTAGTTTAATAGTAGAATGGACAGGAGAGCCAGGAGGCTAGGGTTTGTTTTAATCCTAGAATGGAGGCCCACCCGCTTGCCATGCTTCCGCTTCCTCGAGCACTGCTTCCAACGTCTCCTCTCCTGACCACTGGCATCAAGCGACGCTGAAGACTGGAGGCCTGGTCTTCACAGCAAGCTGAGTTCATGTAGGTTGGTTGTTGCATGTTTACTGTACTGTAACACTGTACTGTAACTGTAACACCTGTACTGTAACACTGTACTGTAACACTGTACTGTAACTGTAACACTGTACTGTAACACTGTACTGTAACACTGTACTGTAACTGTAACACTGTACTGTAACTGTAACACTGTACTGTAACTGTAACTCTGTACTGTAACATGTTTACTGTACTGTAACACTGTACTGTAACTGTAACACTACTGTAACACTGTACTGTAACATGTTTACTGTACTGTAACACTATACTGTAACTGTAACATTGTACTGTAACTGTAACACTGTACTGTAACATGTTTACTGTACTGTAACACTGTACTGTAACTGTAACACCTGTACTGTAACACTGTACTGTAACACTGTACTGTAACTGTAACACTGTACTGTAACACTGTACTGTAACACTGTACTGTAACTGTAACACTGTACTGTAACTGTAACACCTGTACTGTAACACTGTACTGTAACACTGTACTGTAACTGTAACACTGTACTGTAACACTGTACTGTAACACTGTACTGTAACTGTAACACTGTACTGTAACTGTAACACTGTACTGTAACTGTAACTCTGTACTGTAACATGTTTACTGTACTGTAACACTGTACTGTAACTGTAACACTACTGTAACACTGTACTGTAACATGTTTACTGTACTGTAACACTATACTGTAACTGTAACATTGTACTGTAACTGTAACACTGTACTGTAACATGTTTACTGTACTGTAACACTGTACTGTAACTGTAACACCTGTACTGTAACACTGTACTGTAACACTGTACTGTAACTGTAACACTGTACTGTAACACTGTACTGTAACACTGTACTGTAACTGTAACACTGTACTGTAACTGTAACACTGTACTGTAACTGTAACTCTGTACTGTAACACTGTACTGTAACACTGTACTGTAACTGTAACATTGTACTGTAACTGTAACACTGTACTGTAACTGTAACTCTGTACTGTAACATGTTTACTGTACTGTAACACTGTACTGTAACTGTAACACTACTGTAACACTGTACTGTAACATGTTTACTGTACTGTAACACTGTACTGTAACTGTAACATTGTACTGTAACTGTAACACTGTATTGTAACATGTTTACTGTACTGTAACACTGTACTGTAACTGTAACACTGTACTGTAACTGTAACTCTGTACTGTAACATGTTTACTGTACTGTAACACTGTACTGTAACTGTAACACTACTGTAACACTGTACTGTAACATGTTTACTGTACTGTAACACTGTACTGTAACTGTAACATTGTACTGTAACTGTAACACTGTACTGTAACTGTAACTCTGTACTGTAACATGTTTACTGTACTGTAACACTGTACTGTAACTGTAACACTACTGTAACACTGTACTGTAACATGTTTACTGTACTGTAACACTGTACTGTAACTGTAACATTGTACTGTAACTGTAACACTGTATTGTAACATGTTTACTGTACTGTAACACTGTACTGTAACTGTAACACTGTACTGTAACTGTAACTCTGTACTGTAACATGTTTACTGTACTGTAACACTGTACTGTAACTGTAACACTACTGTAACACTGTACTGTAACATGTTTACTGTACTGTAACACTGTACTGTAACTGTAACATTGTACTGTAACTGTAACACTGTACTGTAACATGTTTACTGTACTGTAACACTGTACTGTAACCGTAATACTGTACTGAATCATTATTACTGTAACTGTAACACCTGTACTGTAACATTGTACTGTAACTGTAACACTGTACTGTAACTGTAACACTGTACTGTAACACTGTACTGTAACTGTAACACTGTACTGTAACTGTAACACTGTACTGTAACACTGTACTGTAACTGTAACACTGTACTGTAACTGTAACACTGTACTGTAACAGTATTACTGTAACATTATTACTGTAACTGTAACACTGTACTGTAACACTGTACTGTAACTGTAATACTGTACTGAAACAGTATTACTGTAACATTATTACTGTAACTGTAACACTACATTAGCATGTTACTTACCAGAAAGACTTAAGTCTTGTTAAATATTGTCCTTCGTGAAAAAATGTGCCATGACATTATTGTTATAAGAAATAGAAGAAGAAGAAGAAGAAGAAGAAGAAGAAGAAGAAGAAGAATACTGATCCACTGTCTGTCTATCACTCGCAGAACAAACTCCATGATCCCAACCAGTCTGACTTCAACTGCGACACATTCCACAGAGTCTGCCCTTTTGGCTGTCACTGAAAAACTATATGCTGCTAAATCAGCCAAGCTGTCATCTGTCCTCATCCTCCTCGACCTTTCTGCAGCATTTGACACAGTCAACCACAAGACTCCTACCTGGAGAGGAAGCAAACTATTCCTACCCTACCTCCGCTGGTGTCTCACAAGGCTCAGTACTTGGTCCTCTCCTTCTCTCCCTCTATACTCACTCTCTTGGCAAAGTTATATCCTCACATACCACTGCTACGCTGATGACACTCAACTTATCTTCTCCTTCTCTCCCTCAGATACCACGGCTTCTGCTCGGATCTCAGCGTGTCTGGTGGACATATCATCGTGGATGACGGCTCATCAGCTGAAACTCAACAAACAAAACTGAACTGCTGGTCATCCCAGGTGATTCATCCCCAGGTCAGGATCTTGTGATATCCTAGCACAACTCTCTAATCTCCCCTGCAACCTTGGGGCTTCCTCCCATTTCTAATATGACACTCTAATGTCTGTTTCTTCTGTACAACATCAGAAGGCCATTTTTATCCATACAGGCTGCTCAGGTGCTTGTTCAGTCTCTGGTCATTTCGAAACTGGACTTCTGCAAATCTCTACTTCTACTTCTCTACCTCTAAATGCAATTCGTCCACTGCAAATGATCCAAAATGCAGCTGCACAACTTGTTTTCAACAAAAATACTCATTTGTACAAAATACTAAATAAAATAATAATAATAAACTTGTTAATAATAAAAGAAATGAAAGAAGTTAAAGACATTATGTTTATTTAAAATATAGATCTTAAAAATTTCAAACATTCAGTTACAAGTATTTTCACAACCTTTTATCTTTAAAGTTATTTCAGCGTTGAAACAACAACTGATATTATTCTAGTTTTAACATGGCAGCTGGAGGTTATGGTTAAGTTTTTCTTATTGTATATTGTAAGAGAGGTGTGTAGGATTTTTCTGTCCACTGCATAAATATTGTGTGTGTTTGTGTGTGTTTTTCTATGTGTGTGTGTGTGGGGGGGATTTATGTAGTATGTAGTACACTTTCAACATTGAAAAAGGATGACCATTAAAGGTTGATCACATAATGCATGCTAGGTTAACGTGAAAGCAGATAAATGAATTCTGAATGAAAGACCAGATGAAGGTCAAGTAAGGTAATGGCAGGAATTTAAAGGTTGTGAGATTCAACACCAAGACAAGTCTCGAACCCTCAGCTGTTTAGGTTTGTGCTTTATTTTACTCATCCTGGTTTGCATTGAATATTATAGTGTTCATATTCGTACCATGTATTTTTTTTAAGCTATACTGAGAAAAGCAGCCATCGGGACAACTCCGCTTCAGTCTCTAAAAAAGAATTAGTGCTACGACTTTAAATGGAACCTCAATGAAATCGTCAGACGTTTAACAAACTGCATTTAGATGTAGCTCAGATATTTTAGCACACATACATGAGTTTGTCTATAAAACAAAATGAGATGGAAAATGGAAGAGATAAGGAAGGAGATGTTGATGTGTGTGTGTGTGGGGGGGTGGTTTACAGAAAAGAGGGGGAAAGGAGGACAGAGTTAAACTTATTCCCCTCGAGCAAATCCTTTTCAATCCTGATCACTGCAGCTGAGATGAACTGGTCAGCTTGTAGCTCCACGGATTGAGAACAGGTAGGGAAAGTTGTATACATTTCTGCTGATAGTCCTGAAATTACTCTGAAATATCTTATCCGACGCTAATTAACTGAGGTTTAGAGCCAGAACTTTATATCAGGATTGCTAAGTGCTTAGGAATGTTATGTTAGCTTAAGTGGAGCTGCATAAACAGTTTTTTTGAACAAGATCTAAATATATACAGTATACAGTGATTTTTTTTCACATGAGGAGAGACCAGATTTAAAGTAAAGTAGAATCAAATATAGTAGGAATTTACTCGGTTAATGAAACTCCTTACATTGCTTCCTAGATTGTTGGCTTATCTTATGTTTTCTCTTACGTATATTCACATACTGTTCATTTTCATGATTTTCACTAACTCAGCATAGAATCTCTGACAATTACTAGCAGGATTTGGGTAGGACAGGACAGAAATCATTAGTACTATACTAATTTAATGATATATTTAGTAGATATCTTGTGTAAGGAGTGAGGATGAATAAGACAGATCAAATTTGTGTCAAACTTACTTATGAAATGAATAATATGGGAATTGAAACTGATACAAATACAGAATGAATGCTATCCACTGTTTCCAAAGTTTTCCACTGAAATTTGTATGAATGATCTTATAAGCAAATATTGAAGATTGAGTATCTTATGAGAGCGAGGATAAATGTATGCAGAGTGCTGCTGAATTGTTGTGTTGATGCGACTGACTATCACCCAGACCCGTCAACACGTGTGATTACACAAATACTGAGGGCTGACTGGTGCCATGCCAAGCCAATCTGCCATGACTATTAATCCCCTGCAGATCCTATTATCCAGTCAACCTTGACATGTAGAAAATACTCCCCTTGTTCGGAACAATTTGACATGGTACATCCCCCGGAAGTTCCTTTAAGGTTAGCATATTGGAACACTGGAAGATTTTTTGCTGTTATAATTTTTTGCTGGAATTTTTTCAATGGATTGAAAAATTGTACTATTATTGAAATTTGTAAGGTCTTTATATCAAATCCAGTCTGAATCCAAACCAGAGAATGTTGAAGTTCCTAAATACAGCATTCACAACACAACGGAGCAAAAAGGGGGAAAATTGGATAAAATTAATTAACAGGGATTAAAATCCCTGGACCTGGATTCTGGATAGGTCCAAAATTGCATTTCTTGCTACCATTATTAAAAAATGTTCAATATATTTCATCTAGTTACTAAATAATATGTAAAATTAGTATAAATATATAAATGTTAATATGATTTCTGTGTTTAAGAGCTTAAAGGAGGAACTTGTATACATTTTTTAGTTCCTTGCTGGGTGATTATAAAACTTTTATACTAGGTGTATAACGCAGTGGTACTAACTGTGTCTGTCTAAATGTACTTTATTATTAAAATAAATAAATAAATAAATAAATAAATAAATAAATAAATAAATAAATAAATAAAAAAGATGTAGAAATGCTAGAAATGCAATATTTTTCTCCTCAGGTTTATAATTGGAGATGTGCACAGGGCTGTATATTTTTTTTAAACGACACTCATTTCTAATAAATTTAGTCAGTTCTATTGACCACCGCACATTCACGTTAATTGACATGCTCTTTATTCAAGCTTCACGTCTGACCGCTCAGACGCATGTAAAAAGGCTTGTGTGATTTTTTTTGTTTTATTCAAAGAAAGAAAGAAAGAAAGAAAGAAAGAAAGAAAGAAAGAAAGAAAGAAAGAAAGAAAGAAAGAAAGAAAGAAATTGTGTGTCTCTTATTCATATCTCTACCCAATTAGATCCAAACAAATTATTTATTTTTAGTTACATCCCTAATTCGTCCCATCAAAAAAATATTACCGGTGCTCAGATTCACCAGTAACATGAAACCTGGCTTCAACAGCCTTGACCTGAAGCATGTGGTAAACAACAATAGTCCAAAACATGGGTTAATACCTTATAGAGATTTTAAATGACTCTCCTATAATTTCACATTGGGATGAATAAAGTATCTATCTATCTATCTATCTATCTATCTATCTATCTATCTATCTATCTATCTATCTATCTATCTATCTATCTATCTATCTTAAATATGATCACAAACAGTATGTTTGATAGGAATTTTCATGTTAAATATTATAGGATAAACTATTAGGGCCAAGCGAATCCTTGTGTCCATGGCTAGAGGTTAGGTTAGGTTAATATAACAGGTGTGTGATGCTTCTTGCCACAGTGATTAGAAAGCTTGAACTGTTGGAATAAGGTCAGGTTATTATAGCTCACCTAACAATAAACAAAATCTAAAGGATTTAAAATATTAAAATGACATTGTAAGTTTAAAAAAACAAATCAGAACAGAAAACCTTCGAATGCACTGATTAGGTGATAGTAATAATGTGATGAATAAACAGAGCACTGTAAATTTCCAAGGCACTAACACACGTGAATATGTTGATGCTAATGATTAGGTTTTAAAGGTTGAATTATTTTTTTCCCATATATATTTTAAATCCCCGGCCCTCATGCTTACTTCATAATTCATTTATTTCTGAAAAATGGCCTTGTTATCTTTGAATCTGAACCTCTCTTGCCCCTTGCTGTCTTTTTGACTGTTTCTATTATTCTGAAAATCATCCTTCATTATTTGTATCATGTAGAAAGACCTGTAATCTGATTACAGTTTCCTTGGACGGTTCATCTGTACGCGTCATTCACCTCAGGGGCATGGCTGGCTCAGAGAGACTGAGTGAGTGAGTGAGTCAGTAATTGAAATTGAGTTGTTTATGATCTGCTTGTGTCTCACTCACTATTTAAATGTTTTACTCAATCCACCATGATGTTTAGTCATAGTCTATTAGATCATAAAACGGTTTGGAATCCTTCGGTATGTAAGTTGATTTGTGAAAGCCCTGAGACCTGAGTCTTTCTTAATACTGGGTTTTCTGTCTTCTGCAGGAGTGTAGTGGTGGTGAGAGATTAACATGATCTGGAAAGTGAAAGATTATTTGGATGCCACACACACAGAATCGATCAGTTTCACGTTGGAGGAAGTAAACCATGCCGACCGCTCCTCTGTCGTATCACAATACTGGATTGTCACACATGGATCCCGGAAACCTGTCATGCTATTTTTGATGAATTGATGATCTATCCCAGTACTTTAAATAAAAATAGTGACTGACTGCAAACTCTTCTTAACAAACACGGCATGTTGTAGTAGTTTACCTTCGACCTCTTTTCATACTACACTAATCAGAATGTCCACATCGGCCGGATAAAACACAATATAAACTGGAAAAGGCATAAAGACTGCACTTAAGATGGATAAGGACACAAATATAATCATTTGGTCTTTTCCATTGGTATTCTCACTCAACTGGCAAAGGGGTCGGATGTTTCGAGGAATGTGTCCAATCAATTCACTACTAATTCTTTCTGTACTATCCTCAGTCGGACTTGGCAATGTACCAGGAGTAGAATATGATTGGGGAGCTCAACCCAAATTAGTATGCATGCCCTTACCTGCAGACACTGATCCAAGCTGTTTTCCCCCAGATGGGGTTACTCATGGCCCTAGCATTAATGGACATAACAATGGTCATGCCAATAGCCACAGCAATGGACATGGGAAGGGACATTTTGTTGGTGGCTTGCCTAACAGTCCTACTGGTGGCAGTAGTCGGCGAGGCATATCTGATGAAGCAAAAGCTACAATTCTGCACTTGAGGGAGAGCCTAGTGCGTCAGAAGGAGACCATTCTGGATCAGAGGGAAACTATACGAGAGCTGACTGCAAAGCTGACGCTCTGTGAGGGCTTTGGGAGGGGGGCAAGTGGGCACCACAATGAAGACCATCATGGACATCATGGCTCTCATCACTCTTCACATCACTATGACAGTGAACATCATTCTGATCCACACTATCCTCTCAATGGGTACCACAATGACCATCACAGAGGGAAGCCACCATTTCTGGGGAAACATGCATTTTCCCCAGAGCAGGCAGGGAAGACCTTACAGGCTCTGAAAGAAAGGCTGGAAAATTTACAGGTTGGGGATATTGTTTAGAAAAAAATAAATAAAAATATATATTTACTCTGTACATACAATGCTAAATACTGTACAAACTGTAGGAACATATTTCCAGAAGAGCCAGAAATTTTCGATAGTTCCATCTCAGTCATGGTAAACTGAGAATATCCTGAAAGAGCTGCAAAATTCACAATGTCCTTGTTCTCTAACATGATGTAATAGTGTCCAGGGGCAGGTTCTGATCACTAGATATACATTCCTCCCTCCTCACAGACAACCTCACTTAGCTCGCTTAATTTAATTAAGTCCCATTCCCAAGACAGTGCTTTGTTTAGAAGGCTAAAAACAAACAAGTTGAGATGAAAATATGCTGAAGAAACATAATAGAAACGCATATTTAACATTAACGTTTTAAATGCGTTTAGAAAATATGCCTCATGCTTTATTACTCTTGCGCCTGTCTCTGGGAAGATGTGCTCATATAGCACAGCTGTATCAAGGTTCTGTGACTAGCTAGCTAGCATCACAACTAATTACCCTTATCCACCTTGATGAGCCATTAATCGTGGTG
Organism: Hemibagrus wyckioides; assembly: GCF_019097595.1. Taxonomy (NCBI): domain Eukaryota; kingdom Metazoa; phylum Chordata; class Actinopteri; order Siluriformes; family Bagridae; genus Hemibagrus; species Hemibagrus wyckioides. The sequence goes on along the minus strand of NC_080721.1, from coordinate 1,939,321 downwards.
TACTATGGCATCGAGTAAGCCGGATTTGCTCTGACTAATAAAAGGAAGGAGGTTGACCGTGAAGGAGGGGCTGGTTTAAATGTCACCAGGCTTTTCTACATATTGGCATCATAAACACTGTACATATGTGTGATTATTCTAAACATAAATGTGATACCAATGTGTATTTCATACACCTCTAACTTCATGCTTGAGACCATTGTCATGTTTATTCTTATTTATCCTTTTTTACATGAAAGTGTGAACCATCCTAGAGAATTATCTGTGTTCATAAAGTATTAAGACCCCTTCAATTATCACACAATTTATGTCATAAGCTAAAATAAATCTTAAATCTTTTTGTCATAAATATATCCACAATAACCTATATTGACAATATAAACAATTTATTGAGCATCAAAAAACTCATTTAGATCATTATTCAGACCCATTATTTATTACTTCTACAAATATTAAAGAACATGGACAAGCTTTGCATATCTGGATTCTTTCAGTTTTTCACGTTCTTCCTAATAGATGCTCCCAAACTCAATCAGAATCGATGGGGAGAACCTGTGGACTGCCATCTTTAGGTCTTTAGGTCTTTCAACAGATATTCTGTGCTTTGGCTGGATTTGCCAGATGTATGACTTGAACCCAAAGAGTTTGTTTTGTTGCATCAGACCAGAGAAGCTTTTTCTTCTTTCTTTCACAGATCTTTAACTCAGGATTAGCTTCTCTCTAGCTCCCAGAAAGGCCTGATTGAGGACTTTTGAGAAATTCTGTTAGAGTGGTCATTGGGTTCTTGGTCACCTTCTTGAACATGGATCTTCTAGCCTGCTTAATGAGTTTGGCAAGACACCCAAACTAGAGAGTCCAGTTGGTTCCTGGCTTCTTCCATTTCACACTGATCAAGCCCACATTGCTTCTGGTTGTAGACCCATTGCTCATGTCCGTATATCTGAACACAATTTGATTCGTTGAATTTTATGGTTTGATGTGCAGATGTGTGCCTTTCTAAATCATGTCCAATTTGCTACAGGTGTACTCTGATCACATTCTAGCCGCATCTCGAGATAATCTCGACAAAAGAAAAAGAGCTTTATTTGGAATGGTTATATTAGCTTTTACATTTTTAATAAATTTGGAAAGTGTTTTTGCTTTGCCAGTGTGTATTATTGTGTACACCATAATGGCAGAAAAGTAAATGTAATCCAAATCAAAAAGCTGTTGTGTGTGTTGTGTGTGTCTTCCATAGCATTATTGCATGTTTTTTGATGTTGAAAAGGTTAAGATTAAAATCTTTTCACTTACTCTCATGACCTTTTTGTTTTTTTTTGTTTTGTATGTAGGCAAGGAATTCATCTAGCACATATTCTAGCTCACTGAAAGACCTTCTGCAGCGCAAAATCAACGCACTTGAAGAACAGCTCCACCGTCACTATGACGGTCACCATGACTATGGCAACCACGAATCCCACCCTGGCCAAGGCCACCGTGATAATCACCATGATGACCACCATGGAGATCACCATGATAATGTGGACCACGATAACAACCGCCGCTACGGTCATCATTACAGTCACTATTATGGCCATCACTACGATCAACTCGGCACACACCACAGTGATAGTGATGATCACCACGATGACCATCATAACAATCACAATGATGACCATCACGATGACCACCATGACAGCCACCAGAATGAACACCATGATGACCATCATTCTGACCCCCATGACAGTGGTCACCACAGCAACAGTGATCATGGACACCAGCGTCGTAGCCCTCTTAAGTCCACAGCATCTAGAGCACGTGGTGCCTACAGTAAGCTGGATTCGGTGCTGGGCCATCTGTATCACAGGTCTCCAGAAACAGGTGTCTTACAATGACGAAATTTCATACATGATGTAACAATCATTTTTGAATAACAAAGCAATAGACCACTAACCGTTTCTTGTCTTCTCACAGGGAATCAAAAGCGACCTAAGAATCCTGATAGTTTTCAGATTGGGTTTCCCATGCACACTAACTACATGTATGGCCGGATAAAACGCACTCTTCTCAATGAAATCTTTGCCCTAACTGTCTGCCTCTGGCTAAAGGGGGGTTCAGGGCCAGGAATAGGCACCCCTTTCTCTTACTCTGTTCCTGGCCAGGCTAACGAGCTTGTCTTGATTGAATGGGCCAACAGTCCAATAGAATTATTGGTAAATGACAAAGTAAGTACAGCAGTATGTAAGAATTTCCATTTTCCATTGTTACAACCACATTTTAGCTTTAAAACATTGATATGGGACAATCGTGCATTCAAATGTCTTTTTGATTAGCCATTGTTCATTGACAAGGCTTAAGCCTGGATTCTAAACAAAGCCAGGAGCCACTAGGATGCTGAGTAACCATCAGAGGAGGAATGTGATTTGCTAAAAGATTATCTGATTTGCTAAATGGTGATTGTGATGGGATTCTTATGCTTTGAGAATATAGTGCCCCAGATTCAGGAAGGGATTTTTCTGTGCTCTACGCTATATAGTCAAAAAAATAAATGCTTATTATGGACCATCATGAACATGTCATTCCAGATTTATTTCACCATTAATAACCATTAATAAACAAAACAGCTCTGGAGATTTGTGCATTCAGCTACAAGAGTATTTGTGAAGTCAGGCAGTGATATCAGATGATAAGGTCTGGATTTAAAATTTATCCCAGAAGTATTCAGTGTGGTTGAGATCAGGGCTCTGTGCAGACCACTCAAGTTCTTCCACACCATTCTTCCAAATCATATCTTTAGGGACCTTGTGTTGTGCACATGGGAAATGTCATCTTGGAGCACTTTAGATCCAGTAAAGGCTACAGCATACGTTAGACAAGTGCTTTAAACTTTGTGCCAATGGTTCAAGGGAAGGTTCACATATACACTATATTGCCAAAAGTTTTGGGACACCCCTCCAAATCATTGAATTCAAGTGTTGTTTTCAGGGGTTGGACTTGGCCCCTTAGTTCCAGTGAAAGGAACTCTTAATGTTTCAGCATACAGAGATATTTTGGACAATTTCATGTTCCCAACTTTGTGGGAACAGTTTGGGGATGACCCCTTCCTGTTCCAACATGAGTTTGGTGTGGAGGAACTTGACAAGCCTGCACAGAGTCCTGACCTTAACCCAATAGAACATCTTTAGGATGAATTAGAGCGGAGATTAGGAGGGAAAAACAGCACCTGAATTCAATGATTTGGAGGGATGTCCCAATACTTTTGGCAATATAATATACGTTGTGTTGTCAGGTGTCCACAAACCTTTGGCTTTAGTGTTCCTTCTGTTAGGATTAAGGAGCCATTTGTTATCTCTCTTTTCCAGGCTGTAACTCTTCCTCTATCACTGCAAGACAGTAAGTGGCACCATATTTGCGTGACCTGGTCCACACGGGATGGTGTATGGGAGGCCTATCAGAATGGAGTGAAAAGGGGCTCTGGGGAAAATCTGTCTCCATGGCATCCCATAAAACCAGGAGGAGTCTTTATACTGGGACAGGAGCAGGTAAATAAACGAATGATTATTACTCATGTTTCAACTTCCTGCATATTATTAAAGCATTTTGCAACGTTTTACCTGACTATCTTCCTGAACATTAACAGGATACTCTCGGTGGCCGGTTTGATGCGACACAATCATTTGTTGGAGAAATGTCCGACCTGCAGGTATGGTCAAGAGTCCTTAACTCTCAAGAGATTGACAACCAAGCGTCCTGTTCCAGTCACCTCACTGGAGATGTTATCACTTGGAGTGAGTCTATTGTGGAACTTCATGGAGGAGTTACCAAATATCCATTTGACCCATGTCACTGAAGGTCCAAGCGGGCTACTGCTACCATTTTTTAACCCTAACAGCTCTTGATGGCATAAAATAAGAATCATTTATCATTGTTACAAGCAGAAAGACCCTCCAAACATCCTGGTTATGTAATACAGTATCAATGAGTAACCTGTTTTTGAAAATATTTCAATGTTACGTGTTCAAAATGCACTTCTTACACTTATCTTATCATTTGTGTGCACTTTTCAGATTAGAAAGAAGCCAATTTCGGTCTAGACTGAACATCCATATTTCTAAGTGTCTTTCAATGAGTACGTCATTAGTGATGACAAAATATCTGGAAGAAAAAAAAACACTCATTAATCATTCTTACATTTTATTAAATAATTTATTAGGATTAATAGTTAAAGGATTGCTTAAAACAATCTAAAGGTTAAGCAATAAACTATACAATATTTCTGACCTGCTGTTAAATATCTGTGCGGTTGATTTGTTATAACGAAGGAAATGTGATAGGAACAATATAACATCCATTCGGTAAGTGAGAAGGGAAGACATTTTATTAGATCTTAAAGCATCTCTTAGCAGCATAGCGCAGCGAGAAGGTTTTTAAAGGTATTATCAAATGTTTCGTACTAAAAAGTTAAGAAAGAAACAAACACAAAATACACATTATTTAGTCCTGTGAATAAATTATAATCCAAGGTGCTCTTTTAGTCTGCTTTCTCTCTCATGTTCATGTATAACTTCAGGGAAAAGCTTAGTTGCAGGTTTTTTGGGGGTTTTTTTTCATACTTACGTAACTTTTCATCTCGTAGTGTTAATGCGTGTATGTCTGAGTGGTGAATGTCGATGTTGTGTAATCTGGATCAATGTGGTATTTCGGGTTTTTTTTTTTTTTTGGTTTTTATTTTCATTAAAAATATGTTTATTAATATCTTTATTTCGTACCAGTTTGCATTTGAATACTACAGGTAGGTGGGGTGTTAAAATGGGTCTGCATATGTACATGCAGCAAGCCAGGAGCTGCATGAGAATGCAGAGGTGTCCATGGCAACGTAGCTTAAAGAAGGATTAAACAGACAAAGAGAACGCTCTGGTGTAGACCTATTCTCTTAGAATGCAGAACATGCATCTCTCTCTCTCTCTCTCTCTCTCTCTCTCTCACTCGCTCTTCCTCACTCTCTCTCTCTCTCTCTCTCCCTCACACTCTCTCTCTCTCTTACTCACTCTCCCTCACACACTCTCTCTCTCTTTCTCTCTCTCTCTCTCTCTCTCTCTCTCTCTTCATTCACACAAATATAGTAATTTGGTTAACAAATCTATTTTGTCAGAACACATACTGTATGATTGAAAACCATTTAAATAGCTCTGGGTTTCTGTATACGATACTGTTGTACTTTTATGAAACATAATTTGAATGGATTTCCTGCAAATGCTCTAGTAAAATATGTTTTGTAAAATGTTACAGAAATGACCAACATGTCTCTTGCTCATAGCCTGCACTTGAATGACTTCTACTGCTGTGTGTGCATGTGTGTGTGTGTGTGAGAGAGAGAGAGAGAGAGAAAGAGAGAGAGAGAGAGAGAGAGAGAGAGAGAGAGAGAGAGGATGTTAATAAAAATCTTGAAAATCTGTATCTGCCTCCCTCTGAGTTTACCTTCCTATGAGTACATCCTGTAAGGAGCTTGATGGTTTTCAGTTTTTTGTGTCTCACGGTATTTACGGAGACTGGTGACTGCAGTTAATAACATCTCACAATCGTTGTCAGGTACAAGCGCGCAGTTGCCATAGCAGCAAACCCGGGCACCGATATTTTGTTTGTAGAATAAGTGCACGCTACGGAGCTCATGTCTGCTTTCAGGAGCCGTCCAGAATACTCCTAACATATTATATCATACAGGCTAAGCTGTGTCAACATACACACACACACACACACACACACACACACACACACATGTATATACAGTATATACTGCTCAAAAAATTAAAGGAACACTTTGAAAACACATCAGATCTCAATGGGGAAGAATATCATGCTGGATATCTATACTGATCTGGACTGGGTAATGTGTTAGGAATGAAAGGATGCCACATGGTTTGATGGAAATGAAAATTATCAACCTACAGAGGGCTGAAATCAAAGACACCCTAAAAATCAAAGTGAAGAAATGACGCAGCAGGACAGTCCATTTTGCTGAAATTTCATTTCAACTCAAAATGGTACTCATTAGTTTGTATGGCCCCCACGTGCTCATATGCATGTCTGACAACATCTGGGCACGCTCCTAATGAGACAACGGATGGTGTCCTGGGGTATTTCCTCCCAGATCTGGACTAGGGCATCACTGAGCTGGACAGTCTGAGGTGCAACCTGGTGGTGCCCAATAGACCGAAACATAATGTCTCAGAGGTGTTCTATTGGATTTAGGTCAGGCAAGCGTGGAGGCCATTCAATGGTATAAATTCCTTCATCCTCCAGGAACTGCCTGCATACTCTTGCCACATGAGGCCAGGCATTGTTGTGTACCAGGAGGAACCCAGGACCCACTGCACCAGCATAGGGTCTGACAATGGGTCCAAGGATTTCATCCTGATTCCTAATGGCAGTCAGGGTGCCATTGTCTAAACTGTAGATGTCTGTGTGTCCCTCCATGGATATGCCCCCCCAGACCATCAATGACCCACCACCAAACCTGGACATGCTGGACGATGTTATAGGCAGCATAACTTTCTCCCCGGCTTCTCCAGACCCTTTCACATGTCACATGTGCTCAGGGTGAACCTGCTCTCATCTGTAAAAAAGGACAAGGCGCCTGTGGCGGACTTGCCAATTCTAGTGTTCAATGGCAAATGCCAGTTGAGCTCCATGGTGCCAAGCGGTGAGCACAGGGCCCACTAGAGGACGTTCAGCCCTCAGGCCACCCTCATGAAGTCTGTTTCTGATTGTTTGGTCAGAGACATTCACACCAGTGGCCTGCTGGAGGTCATTTTGTAGGGCTCTGGCAGTGCTGATCCTGTTCCTCCTCGCACAAAGGAGCAGATACCGGTCCTGGTGATGTGCAACTGTTGTTAATTTCATGCCCAAGAGGGTTAAGGCAGTCCTGGAAAATAATGGTGGCCACACAAAATATTGACCGTTTGGGCCCAATTTGGACATTTCCACTTTGGGGTGTAGTCACTTTTGTTGCCAACAGTTTAGACATTAATGGCTGTGTGTTGAGTTATTTTGAGGAGACAGCAAATTTACACTGTTATACAGGCTGGACACTCACTACTGTACATTGGAGCAGAGGGGCATTTCTTCAGTATTGTCACATGAAAGCAGTGGTGAGTATCTAATAACAGTGAAGGCTATACCGTGTGGTCCGCTCTGACCAAAGGGATACCCTCGCACAGGTTTCAAAATACTTTAATGATGGCAATGGAAGACATGTCACAACACACAGCTGTATCCATGCTGATGTTTATAGGGTCACGTTGTCACAGACTGATCAGAATGCCCATGCTAAACCTTGCTAAACACCTACAATGCGCATGTGAGCATAAAAAAATGGACCTGGGATTAATGGAAGAAGGTCGTCTGGTGTGATGAGTCCCGCATTCTTTCGCAGCCCATGCCTGGGGAAGTAATGGCACCTTGTTGCACTGTGGGAAGAAAACAAGCCGGTTGATGGAGTGTAATGCTCAGGGCAATGTTCTCCAAACAAGCATATGTGTGATGTGCTGGAACAAAGTCTTGCTTCCAGATACCACAGAGCGCCTTCAGAAGTCTTGTAGAGTTTATGGCTTCGAATGGAATCTGGAATCCGATCTTCAGCAAGCAGATACAAGTGTAATGGTCAGGTGTCCACAAACTTTTGATCATATAGTGTATTTTCCACCTCATACTGTATATTATGTACCCACTTTATTTATGAAAACTTTATGTCTTACTTTATGTCTGAAAACATTTCTGAAATCCTTTGTATTATTGAAAAAAGTCTTAAGAAACCTTATTCATCATATCAATACGGAACAAAACTGAGAGTTTCACACTGAAAAACTGAAAGACAAAACAATTTGACAAGATAAAGCAACATGCTCAGGAAACATCCCAGTGGTTTTTAAAGACTTTTCAGGATCCTCCTTCAGTTGCCTTTGGAATGACCAGTGTAAAGTAAAAAGTGTAAAATAAATTCTATCTTTAAATCAATATTTATATTAAAAATGTTAGGACCGACTTTGGTGAGATAAAGTGCGCTGGTTTTCTGGACAGAGGACTTAGATGTTTTACCTGGAATCAACGTCACTATTACCAGTGATCCCACATTAGACCTCACCTTCCACAGTTGTTACTCTAGCTCCCAGTACTTCATGATCTTCTCAAACTCCTTCAGCCTGAACATCATGCCCTTTATTATCACCACACATACACTGCAGCAGAAACACCCCAGCTGAGGAAGTTGGGGTCAGAACACAGGGGCAGCAGTGATACAGAGCCCCTGGAGCAGAGAGGCCTAAGGGTCTGGCTCAATTGCTTGGCTGTGCTGGGGCTTGAACCCTGACCTTCTGATCAACAACCCAGAGCCTTAACCAGTTGATCCACCACTGCCCCTAAAAAAATGAAGAACTTTTTCCAAACTTTGATGTAATTGTTGTGCTACAAGGTGAAATTCCTTTTCATCTTCATCTTACTACTAGACACCCAAATCAACTGGTACTTGATCTCCTCCTCTTAATAAAAGCCCCAGTTCCTGCTGAAGAAAATCAGCTCTAAAGCACCACCATCATGCTGCACTGTGGGTCTGGTGGTGTCCAGTGTGGGGGATGTGTTTTGTTTTGCCTCAAAAAGAACTTTTGGAATTGGTCTATTTTGGGGGTGATGTAGTTGGGCTGGGATTGTTTTTGTGAGAAAGGGGTTCCATCTATCCGGCCCTGCCCCACAGCCATGATGAATATGAGAGATTGTTGTCACATGCAGAGAGTAATCAGATAATCCTGCATCTTATTTAATCTTAATTTGGGTCTCTTGCAGCTTCTTTGGTAAGTATCTTGTTCTTCTTTGGAAGGATGTCTTGTTCTCTATGCTCCATCTAATGCTTTGAAAGTTCTTTTAGAACCGTCTACTGATCGATACGTTTCAGCAAGAGAGACTTCACGCATGCTTTGTTAGTGCTTAGTCAACCATGGAGCAGTCAGAAGAGAACAAGATGTCCAGAAACATCTGCTTTTTTATTTGAGGTTTTATTTTTTATTTTTGGAGTCACATTTAATTGACTACAGCTGTATGATAATTACTTTTGAACCTGAAATTGGATCATTCTGAAGACAATTCTAAAAAGGTGTGCACACTTAAGCAAGAACAACACCAAAAAAAAACTTATATAAATATATTTTACATATATTTGATATATTTTAATAAAATGAATCAGTGTGTAATTGAAATATTTATTTAAAATTTTATTTTAATCAATTTCAGGTAGGCAAAACTATCCACGATTTCATCCGGGAGAAATTCCTGGAAATAAAATGACTTTATACTGTAAACTGTGCTGTGGGTATAAATGATCACGTGGTTTTAGGGCAAATGATTAGGACAAGGGATCGGGTTGTTTGAGACAGAACCGTGTGTCCCTAATATCAACTCATTCACACTGCGCCACCTAGTGGTTTTTACGCGCTGTTGGGATAAATAAATAAATAAATATCTGAGTGAGCAATGTGTAATAATGAATTGTGTGTGTGTGTGTGTGTGTGTGTGCAATGTGTAATGAATAATAATTTTTTTTTTTAGTTTTACGTTTTAAAAACATGTCTGTAAAGTGTCTGAACAGATAACTAGTGTAGTTATAGAACACAAATAATTATTATACATCAATCAGACATAACATTATGACCCCATGCTTAATATTGTGTTAGTCCAATTTTTGCTGCCAAAACAGCCCTGACCCATCAAGGCATGGACTCCACTAGATTCCTGAAGGTGTGCTGTGGTATCTGGCACCAAGATGTTAGCAGCAGATCCTTTAAGTCCTCCATGGGCCTCACCGTGCAGTTTATAGTATTTAAAGGACTTACAGGATACTTTTGATACATACTGACCACTGCAGACCGGGAACACCCCACAAGAGCTGCAGTTTTGGAGATGCTCTGATCCAGTGGTCTAGCCATCACAATTTGGCCCTTTTGGTCAAACTCGCTCAAATCCTTACTCTTGTCCATTTTTCCTGCTTCTAACATCAACTTTGAGGACAAAATGTTGACTTGCTGCCTAATATATCCCACCCACTAACAGGTGCCATGATGAGGAGATCATCAGTCTTCACTTGGCACTGCTCACAATGTTACCCCTGACCGGTGTATTCTGAGATTCATAAATAATGCCTGCATGTTTTTTGATGGATGCTACTGGGCTTGTAAGCGGTCACAAATGTCAGCATATTAAGGAATCCTGTGGTTTTGAATCTCTTGTAAAATATTTGGAGAGTGAAACATGGTTGCACCATACAATTTTCATGAAAAAGTGCTAAATTCGCATCACTCCATGATCTACGATAAACAACCAAAAAATTCTGTGAAACATAACAGGATAAATAAATCCTGTTAATAAATAAATACCAATATATAAATACATTTATAATATTAACTGGAAAATACAAGTATAGAAATTATTAATGCACTCAGAAATGTATTTATGAAGAAAGAGTCTTGGCCTGCACACTAAATCAGGTCTTCAGTCTGTGATGGTTTCGTGTCTTAAACTAACTCCTCACTTGTGATATGAGCTTCCCTCGTTGCCCCATACGCCTCATATCACTATGCATTTCTTCTGCAAAGATCTAAAGACGCTCATCTGAGACAACACTCATCTTACCTCGACTGCCTTTGTATTCTCAGATGATTTTTTTTAAATGTATTTGTATTGTTCATGAATTTAGGTTATAATTGGTCTATTTGCAGAATCTGACCACTCTTTTAAAATGCTATTTAAAAAACTTTTTTTTTCTTCTTTCACTTCTGGCTAATAATTCTTATAAATATATTGGGCTTTGTATTGCCATCTACTGTTCACATTTTGTAAGTTGCCCTGGATAAGAGCATCTGCTAAATAACTTAATGGAGATGTAAATTGACTCTGAATGTGTTTACTAGCAAATCTAACATAACTGTTATTTTAGGCAATATTTTAATATACACTAGCTTTTTAAGGAATACAATCTGCATGCCTAAAAATAATATACCGTCTTGCTGCTTAGAAATCCTTTCGATATAAATAAATTCATATCGAATAAATATATAAAAATAATAATACATTTTTTAAAAAAGCACAGCAATATCAATAGTATCAGCATAGCAGTAGCATTCTCAGTCAAATCTAAGGCAGAAAAAAGGGGAGGGGCTTCAAATCAGTCTCAAAGCAATCACCAGGCCAGAATTCCAGATGTGCAACCCAGGCCCGGAACTGATTGCCGATAAGTGGGATCAGTTTACTGACAATTACACTTGTCCACCACTAGTGGCTTCTGCCTGGACAGTGATCAGGACTGTGCTTAAATAAACCTCATTCCTCAAACACAAGAAGAGCCTGATACATCAATTTCTATGTGCAGAAACTTGTAGTTATCTGATTTAAACTGAGCGGAGATAAGGCAGTTATCAGAGTTTCGGTGGAGGTCTGTACACAGATTTCACTGAGATATGAACTGCCTGGTTTCATGGCTCAGTGACGATCCAGATTTCCCAAAGATTCCCTTCGAGTCATTCACCAGCAAGCACTAAGCTCCCTGAATGTTGGCTTGTTCACATGTTATGATTCAAATATCACCAGAATCTGAGCCTCTGGATTCCACATTGCTTGTTTAAGTCACTGCTGAAGGTGGCGTGGCGTGACTCTGCATGCTGTGGTTGTGTTCGTGGAAAGTGTTCCAGCATTTTGTGGAGCTTCCTGATATCATGCCTTTTCCGGTACCAAGGAATGAGAAGCATACTAAAATTACAGGTGATAGATGAGTATTAGATTTGTGCTTTGTAACAAGCTCAGTAAACTTAATTATGACTTGCTGGGAAAAAAGAATAGAATCCACCACATGGGCAGTGCCATAAAAGCAATTTAAAGCCAAACTGGATGGTCTGGAGACTTGAAAACTTTTCGACTTAAATAAATCATAAACACAATTCTGAGAATTTACACAATCAGCTGGCTAATCATGATCTATTGAGATGTTTTGATTGTAATGTGGGCTGTGTAATAATTCATGCTTAATGCAAATATGAGTTTGATTAAACACGTTTATCTAGGATGAACCTCAGTACTTGTAGGAGACCTGAAAATATTTTAAACCTATAGGACTTAGATGAACACGTTATGCATGTCTGTTTTCTTTTTCTTTTTTTTTTGCCCAAAAAGCAGTGGCAGAGACACAGTATAACATCTTACGCAGACTAATCAACAGTTTTGCTTTTAATGTAATATATTTATGCATAATCATGAAAACATAACAGTACATTAAACTTAAAATATTTTATTTGTACCGTATGTGAGGTTTTTTCTTTTTTCTTAATAACCCACCCATTTTTGTTCACCTCTATCAGGATTAGCTGAGAGCATCACTTGTTCTCAGTGATTGGCTCGTGCCCTGAGCCCACGTAACGTTCCGGGATCGAGGAGCATCCACGAGCCAATAGCACCATGAGGTTGGTGGTAATGCGGGTGGGAAATAGCGGCGCATCATCGCATCCGCAGCATCCACCACCCGACTCTCCTCAAGGTCGCGCTTTCACAAAGCATCACGGGAAGTATCGGATTCTCCGTGTGACCGTGCATCATTGGTGAAATGTCACGAGTTCCCGACGCAAAGCTGCGTTGGTACGAATAAATGAAAGCGCAGGGAGGAGGAGGAGGAGGTGTGTGTGTGTGGAAGGGGGAAAAAAAGCCAGAGGTCACGGTGATTATTGCTGTTATTGGCTGAAGCAAACTAGGGGCATTTTATACGTCAAAGGGCAACGTGAGAATCGCCACGTAGTCCTAGTGTGACAAAAACACACGGAAATATTCATCCAGAGTCAGTGGATGAGAGAGACCGGCGCGGGATCAGTCACGACATCCAGCCAAGGTAAGATGCGACGATGCGCTCTGTGATGATTGCGTTAATGATGGCGCGTGCTGTCTAACTAATAACAACAGGGATGAGTTTAAGTGAATGTCTGTAACGTCACTGTGCAGTATCACTGAACTAATGCATGCAATGTGTTTATAAACCCTTTATAAATCCTTCATCATATAAAAGTCGCATTAAATGTGAATTAAAAATCACCTTTAACTATAAAAAGCTCCAGCAATCAAGCACCTGTTGTATGTCAGTCTAAAGCATCTGGAGTGATTTTACACTATTTGCACATCTTGTTTTGCCGACCTGTATTATTTCCATTCTTTCATTTCTAATGTCTATCCTTTTTCAGCTTAAGTGTAATTTTTTTGTATCGGAACCTGCGTGCAACACTGCGCGTGCACGACTCATCTATCCGCCACTCCCATTTTACTGGAACATGGAGGGGGAGAAGGTGAGTACGTGCACTACACACACGCGCCGAGAGATCCTTAATAGGAGATGGCTACAGACAGAATTCCAGAGGATAAGCGAATATGTATATACTTCATGTGAAGACAGAGGGGAAAAGCTTTATTTAGACTGTAGGAAATTACTGAGAAGTATGCATAAGGGAAGAAAAGAAGAACAGGTTCCATTTAAATAACCCCCTAGCTACTAATTCCAGAATTATGGGTACAAATAATACACAAAATAAATAGCTATTTTATGCAATTGTTTATTATATATATTCTATGTAATTAACAGAATAAACACACAGAAAAGATGAAAAAATTAGACGTAATTATTTCATGATCATTCACGTTGAATGTATAAATCAGGAGGCAAGGACAGTCAATATTTAATAGTTAATATTTTCAAGACAAAATGAACCTAAATATTCATAAAAACATTATTTTTAGTGATAGCTTAATGTAATTTGTGTATATATATATATATATATATATATAGAGAGAGAGAGAGAGAGAGAGAGAGAGAGAGAGAAGGAGCCTTTATTGTCACCACACATACATTACATCACAGTGGAAGTCTTTTCTTCACGTATCCCTTCACATGAAGAAGTTGGGGTCAGAGTGCAGGAGCAGCTATGATAGGAGCAGAGAGGGTTAAGGGCCATGCTCAGGGGCCCAGTGGCAGCTTTGCAATGCTGGGGCTAAAACTGAGAGAGAGAGAGAGAGAGAGAGAGAGAGAGAGAGATGGACAAAATTATTTATTTATTTATTTATTTTTACATACTGTATAAGGTATATTGTTGTGAATGCTATGTGATCACTTGCTGATCTTAAGATGCATTCCAGCATGAATATAGCATTTAAGTGTCAAACAAATATGTAAATATAAACTTAATATAAATGTCTGGTCAAACGATAATCTGCCTGGTTTATCTTGTAAACAATACTCTCTCTAAAATAATATCGTCAAACAGATCAATGGTGTCAGATATTTGGCCACCTTTAATGAGACATGGCAACCAATAAAAATCAGACAGAAACGTTTTAGTGGTGAAAAAAAGCTAATAAAAAAATAAAACCAATAATCTTTATATATATAAAGGGGCGTGTGCTCAAAATCAGATTCCAACAGGATTAATGAAGCGATTCTGATTAAACCCAAATATAGACCATGTGTTTCTGTAGGATTTTCATGATATTTCTGAAGCCATGGACCATAAAGAGATTAATAGTATCTATAAATAACGCAAAGCCAAAAGAATTAGGTTATATCTTTTCATTTTAAAATGTCCTGTCATAACAGAATAATGTGAGTATGTAATAACATGTTATTACATAAAAAATGTTGATAATTTAACCAAAATAAAAAATACTTTATAAAATATTATTCTCAAACATGAAGTAAATATTTTGAGAGAAAATTGTTGGGATTTATCTTAAATTTTATATAATATCCAGACCAGTTAATTGAGGATATGCTGAGGATAAACCATAATTAACCCCAAATAAAGATCAGCTGTTTCTCGAGGATTTTTTTATTGCCATCGTCGTGATTTCATCAGACTGCTAAAGCCGTGGTCTGGGGTAGGGTGGGTAGAGTGAAGAACTCTGTTCCAATAATCCAAGCCCATCTTAATCACCCCAAACCATGTGACAAAATCCTGGTCATAATTCTAAAATATATATTTGGCACAAAAAAAACCCCAAGAACATCATCCCCACAGTGAAGCACGGTGGTGGAGGCATCATACGATGGCCTGATAAAAGGGCTGATATTATTTTGGGCTAACAAAAAAATAATTTATAGGTTCAATAGGTTATTGAAATTTTGTTCTTTTCCTTTGTTTCCTGTTGTTCTGTTGGTTATAACTTGGGTGCTAATAGTTTTAGAACCATTGCATTGAAATGAAATTTTGTTTACATTAACTTACATGATTTGAACAAACATACAAATGCTATCTTTGGATGTTGTGAAATCAGGAAAATTTTCATTTTAATTAATTTGCTTTTTCTCATAAAGGCACCGATTTTATTTTTATCTGCTCTTTAATATATTAGGGTTTATTTGTATTGTTGTAGGGTTAAATTCTAAATATTAAAAAATACCTTGAATATAATCAAATATGGCCGGATTACAATAAACCAAATATAAGATTACTAAACCTATTTCTATTAATAATTGTAAGCTTTCCATTTTCTTATTCTATGGGCAGATCATTTCGTTTCTTTACAGAAAAATAAATGCTTTAAATGAACTGCCATTAGAATTGTTCATAACAAAAAAAAAAAAGCTTGAAATTAGTTAAAAGAAACAAACAAACAAAAAAACAGTCTAGGAAGAAGTTTAATGATCTTATCTTTGTTTATGGTAATGGTATGAGAGGAATACTAGATATTTTTACTTGCTAAGATTTATTTATTTGTTTGTTTGTTTATTTGTTTATTGCAGTGCTGTTTTCTTTTCTGCTTTTTGGTTCCATTTAAAGATTAAAAAAAGGCATATAAGGCAAAAGACATCCTAAAATGTGTGTTTGTAATATGTAAGTGAATACCGAGTGCGAGTCGATACTGTACAGGTCACATTTCATCTCTCCTTCCTTGTCCTCTGTCTCTACTTCTAACTCAATATTCTCCATCCTACTCATTGCTGTTTAGGAGACACACAGGGCTGTGTAGTTGTGTTTTTCTTTACAGTTTTAGAAGCTCTTTGGCTGAAGATTATCTATCTATCTATCTATCTATCTATCTATCTATCTATCTATCTATCTATCTATCTATCTATCTATCTATCTATCTATCTATCTATCTATCTATCTATCTATCTATCTATCTATCTATCTATCTATCTATCTATCTATCTATCTATCTATCCATCCATCTATGCTGAACCTCACATGCAGCGTTCAAAACCTACCAAAATGTCTGCTTTACATACCAGCCTCCTTCCTGGACATGTCTATTCTGTATTAAGCTATCCTGCATGTTACAGTTTCAGCTCAGAACTTAATTTCTGTTAAAGTTTTCTCTCTTATTTCCAGTGTGAAGTTATGTTAATTAACCATAAATACATTTCTTCACATTTTCCACCAGTATTTTACCAATAACTCTGGAAGTGGTAACTTCATCCTTGTGTATTTGACACAGCAGAGATTTTTCACATTTAAAATGTGAAGGTGAATTGAAGATCATAAACTGAAGGCTTAGGGATTGAGTGG
This sequence comes from Hemibagrus wyckioides, assembly GCF_019097595.1. NCBI lineage: Eukaryota > Metazoa > Chordata > Actinopteri > Siluriformes > Bagridae > Hemibagrus > Hemibagrus wyckioides. Next base: position 1,922,768 of record NC_080721.1, on the reverse strand, counting down.
ATTTTGTTCTTTGTGCACTACAGCATCCTACTGCCATTGTTCAGAGCTTCTCAACACTTAAACAGCCAGGGACCTATACCTCAAAAACAAACCCAAAGAACTTCAACACAGATTTATTTTATAAACATTACATATAATTTAATATATTAATCTTTAAATATTTTCAGTACTATTTTGGAGCCTCATTGCTTTTCATTTATACCCATCACATTCAAATGGACCTTACTTATACAGTGGACATACTTTTTATTGACAGTTACTAAAGTTTGGATTAAACATATTCAGTTTAGTCTGAGTTTCTGTGATGTATTTACATCCCTGTAGCAGCACACTGCTAATAAGGCAAGAGTGACTTAATTTAGACTTCTCCCTTTTTCTCTTCCACAGAAGGAAGTGACAGGCTATCTTCTGTTCTCTCTGGCCACTGCTGTTATCGGTTCCCTGCAGTTCGGCTACAACACAGGAGTCATCAATGCACCTGAGCAGGTAAAAATACATGTGTGAGATCATTTTTGTGTTTTATTGTCAGACACGCGTGTCTCCACAGGAACAGACTTCAAACCCAAATGCAGGATAAAAGTGACCCCGGATTTTATTACCCCCCCAAAAAAAGAAAACACTAGAAATTTAACTGGTAATAAGACATCATGAAACACAGAAACATGAAACCGGGAGCACAAACTATACACAGAAACAACTATATGTACACTATATTACCAAAAGTTTTGGGATGTCTGCCTTTACATGCACATTAATGTAACATGGAGTTGGCCCGCCCTTTTCAGCTATAACTAGAGTTATAAGTCAGGCACCGATGTTGGACAAGAAGTCCTGGCTCACAGTTTCTGCTCAAATTCATCCCAAGGGTGTTCTATTGGGTTGAGGTCAGGAAAAATGGAGTTGGAGTAATTGTAAGAATGGAGTAGAATCCTTTTAACAGCAGTATCACATGAGCTTATGGCAAAAGGTTCTGGTTTGTGGCAATCCCTAACATAATGTGAAACTTTATTGATTAGAGAAAGACACCAAAATTTACTGCCTAGCAAGCTGTATTCTGGATACACTGGGATACCTTGGAACATGGAAGGTACAAAGGTTTTGGATACAAAGACTGGAGATCGTTCTGAAGGTGTGGTTTTAGCTCGCTGGGCTCTGGTGATGTCCTGTTTAGTCGGGTTGAGTTTTGCTTTTGTTAATTCTTGCCATAATTGAGTTTCAAATGCATCAGTAAGCATCTGTGGTTTAGTCATTTAGATGATTTCATGTCGCTGCATCTTCCAAACAGTTCCTCTGTTCCTCTAAGGCTGTGTTTATGAAAAATAGCACATGATGTACAACCTTTCTTTAGAGGTTTTTTTTTTTGTTTTTAGTAAATGCACACTGATGCATTTTGGTGTATTTCCATGGCATTGAGTACAGATTCCCTTAATGTCTGAATGATATGGATATGGGTGCTGGAGCAGAGGGGCATTACTGAGGGTTTGAAAGATCATTGATGATCACATGCAGCGTAATGCATGTAGCTTTTGCATATATTTGTCCGTATCCTGGGTTTCTGTGATGGATGGATGGATGGATGGGTAAACTCAACTGCCTGGAGTGGTTTGTATAAAGCACAGTCCAGTGGGCAATGTGGAAGCCTTTTAGTAAGACTTTCAGAATCCTAGCTACTCATCCGTGAACTTTTTGTGTACCACAGAATCAATGAATAGTGGGAAATAACGAGAACTTGAGCTCTAATAGGAATAATGCATTTTCTGTTCTCAGTCAGGATGGTCACAAGACCTGGGCAGGATTTGAGGGCATTCAGCACAGTTAGTACACAGTGATTCTTTATTCCTGTGTAAACATAAAATAACCAATTTCCTTTAGGAAATCCTTGTATTTTCTTGGACAACACTCTGAGACATGGACAGCAATGTTCATATTTCTGTGGCATATGATTACGTGTTCCTTTGTGGCAGCAGAGGGCCGTTGGATCCGATTGGTGGAGGACAGACTAAACATGGAGGAATAGTGTGCATCCCTTTGGAGATATATTTCTTTACAAAATCCCGAAAAAGGAATTGTAGTCCTGGTCCTGGTTTCTCTGTCAGCTAACAGCTGTTATGAACATTTTCCTAATAAATACAGTTGATCATATGAGGGTGTATCTTATTTCACTCAAAACATGCGAGATCAGGAGAAGAGCAGAGCTGTGCAAATCATTCAGTGGTAATTCTATTGTTTTTTCTTTCATAGAAATAACCCAAAGGAAAATATGCATGCTAGCAGACAGAAAGAGACGTCTGTACCGCTACCATCTGTACCTTAACCTCCACCCCAAACTACAAGACCCCATTATGCAGTATATAGTCTGCCATGTCTTGAAATGTGTAATGGTCAGCAGATCCGGTAATGTAATTTAATCAGAGAGAAATGCAGTGTCACTCAGGCTATGCAATATCGCTATCATTTCCTCGCATTAGCTTAATGTTGTCATTTAAAATACATGTTTTTCTTGTATATGTAGTGCCGATGTGTAAACCTACATTAATTTTACTACATAAATCATCAAGTCCTATAAAGACTGAATCTGCTTGTATGATTAGAAGGAATTAAAAAGAATTTTAGATGATGCCAGGGATCACTGGTCATGTTAATGAAGGAAATAAATCATCTCTGTATCACTGACTTTATGATAACAGCTATTCTTTTCCTTCACTTTGTCAGAAACTCCGAGCGTTTTTCAACAGCACATGGATGGAACGTTATGGCAAGCCCATAGATGATGGCGTGTGCACCATCGTGTGGAGTTTAGCCGTGGCGATCTTCAGCGTGGGTGGAATGGTGGGCTCCTTCAGTGTTGGTGTCCTTGCCAACAAGTTTGGGCGGTCAGTGAGAATAAATCTTTTTAGCACTCATGTACTGACTCTTGTTCAGCAGTCTGTCGGCTAACATTTACACCTGGCCACAAATACACTGTTGATAAAAAAGACCACAGTTGTCAGTTTGTCATTATTACTAATCATAAGCAGCACCCGGCGAGAGTTATCCGAGTTACCATGGTAACAAGCCTCAGTGGTGGAAATGTTGCTTACTGCTGGTTTGATATATTGATTCATTTCATGCATATCCTTAACGATACACATTAACAACACATTTCTGTTACTTTAATAACACATTTATTAATGCCAAATTTTCAGAAGCTCTTCATGACCTTGTCAAGCCTCTAAAGCTATTCATAACCTTGTCCATTTACAAATCTTAGAGAAAAGAGAAAGAGCAGGAATGGCCAACCTGAGCACACAGAGCAGCATCAACCACCACCACCTTTGATATTACATTTCCAATACAAGCAATGTTTAAAATTTAGCGAGCCTGAGGCAACGATGTTGAAGAAAGACTCCCTGAGACGATATGAGGAACTAACCTTGAGAGAAACCAGACCCAAAAGGGAACCTCATCCCCATCTGAGTGACACCAGAGAGTGTCCATAGAGTGTTTTACTCCCTGGTATATGATGTCCACAGGCATTTGACAGCCGCTTACATAAAACCTTGAAACCATCTTCCCATGAAACCTCTTGACACCTAGAATGGGATGCATGGCAGATGCCTAGCAACATGGATGCAGTGAGTACTTCCAGCTTTGGTCCAACTTCAGTGAATGTCCCTATCCCAGAGCGACAGCATATGCCAATGAGGAACCTTATGGTCAGAAACTACATCCTGCATCAGTCAGGGATTCTATCTGAAGCTTTAATTCAGCTTTGATTAATTTGACCCTGTCCTAAGAAAGTACTCTGTTGCTGGACAGAACATGAGATTCTTCTCCACATGCTTCCAGAAGAACAAGTCTTTTGAGTTTTTTAAGCCCCTCTTTTAGATGAGGTCACATCAGGGGACCTGTTCATTGCATCCTTGTTGCCCTCACTACTCTAGAACAAGGGTTTTCATTGGGAATCCATCAAGGAGCAGGGTAATTTAGATATAGGCATAACATTATGACCAAAAGGTAAAAGCATGTCATCAGAATTTAGGGCATCCTGGTTAGCCCTCAAATCCTTCCTACCAGTTTTTTGTGATGCTGTCAAATCCCGAGCCATTCCAACATTACAGTGATTTTCAGGACAGCAGGAGGATCTTGCAAGAATCCCTCACAAGTGGGTTTACCAACTGTAGCTTCACAGAGAGCTACTTGCCAACAAGTTCAGACCCATGGCACAGTGGTGTCATTTAAGAGAATGCACATCTGCCATAAAGAGTGATGCTTGGGCCCTGAGGTGGTACAACACAACTAGGGATTGACTAGGTGTCTCAAACCTAAGATCCTGGTGAATCATTTTGCAATGTTGCACAAGGAGCTGTGGAACATTCCCTACAATGTTGATACAGTGTTTTGTGAGCTGGTCATAGAATCATAACTGGCATCTCTGGGCACCCTTCCAGTCAGTATGAATTGGTTCCTTGTGACATACCTGTATAAGGGTTATGGATGTAACCCTGCACTATGAATCCAGATAAACCCTAGGGACCCTTGTCACAGAACTTAAGTCAAACTTGGCAAGATGGTTCTAAAGGGATTGACTACCTTTCCAGTCACTATGTAAAGATCTCAACATTTTTGAGGACCCAGTTATTTGAGCATCACCCCTGGCAATTATCCAGTGTCATTCCACAAGTTATTCCACGTCTATTTTGGCGGACAATCTTGATCATTATATTCTACTAGCTCCAGTCCTCTAGCACACCGCCAAATCACAAGCCATTCAAGTGAGCTCAGTGATCACTGATATACTTATGACTACTGCCTCTTGCTGTTTTATATTTTACCTTCCTGTGACTGTTACTGTTACCTTCTTTGAGTCATCCCTACTGTTTGTTACCTCACACATTCTCATAGTCCTTTTTCTTTTTGTTTTGTTTTTTTGCAGCCGCAATTCCATGTTTCTGGTGAATATCTTAGCCTTGATCGGTGGAGGACTCATGGGGTTTTGCACTCTTCTCTCTTCTTTTGAAATGGTTATTGCTGGCCGCTTGATTATTGGCCTCTTCTGTGGCCTTTTTACTGGTCTCACCCCCATGTATGTGGGGGAAGTTTCACCGACTCCTCTCCGGGGAGCCTTTGGGACGCTACACCAGCTTGGCGTGGTAGTAGGAATCTTGATTGCACAGGTGAATTATTTATTTCATGTGTGGTTTAATATGGAATTTAAATGCTTACTTTTCAAAAAAGTGCCTATTTTATAGTTATACCCAAATAAGTGATTTAACTGTGAAAATTAATTCATTTAAGATATTTTGATATTTTTAATGCTCAGTTCATGGCTAAAGTCTTCTCTACCAATCTGTCCCTTATCACGCTTCTTAATCTAACTCATGCTAAAATGCTAATTCATGCTGTCTAAATTTTCGCTCATGTTGACTAATGTAAGTGCATACATAAGCTTATGCCTGTGCCTCCAATTAACATTTTGGCTGCATAGATCTTTGGCCTGGAGTTTCTGCTGGGGTCCGATAAATTGTGGCCTGTGCTGCTGGCTCTGACTGTGATCCCTGCTGTACTACAATGTATTCTGCTGCCTTTGTGCCCTGAGAGTCCACGCTACCTCCTCATTAACCTCAACAAAGAGGAACAGGCTCGCAAAGGTGAAATTTGAACGTGAATTTTTTGTTAACTCACAGCAACACTAACTGGCATTAATAGTTCTGATGTGCAAAAATGTTTCCTGAATCTGAGAGCTCTTAACACTGAAGACTTTCCAAATACAAAACCGGAAATCTGAAATTATTATTTTTAAATTAACATTGTTGGTGATCTAATGTGTTCGTATCAAACTGGCATTAGGTTAGAAATTACCAGCCTAAATTTAAAATTAAAAGGTAAAAATATATATTAATAAAACCGAACTAAAAGCAATGGTATGTTGCTGAAGAAGCAGTGACACTGTATGACATAACCTTTTATGTATTTACACATAACAATTACTTATAATGAAGTTAATACAATCCATTCTTCAGGTGAAAAAGGCTGATGTCCTGAAGCCTAAAGATCAACAGCAGGTTATAGCACTGGCAATCTTTAACTTTAAAAGCTGAACTAAGTTAAGGGAACAAGGAGAAGGGAAAGGAACAGAAGAAAATCCCTCCTGGTTGCCTTGGATGCCTTGGTATCCCACTCTCACCTTCCTCTTTGTTCCCTTAACGAGACTATACAGGGGGAGGAGGATCCTTAACCTTGAAGGATACAAATTTGTGGAATCCTGCTAACTTCCCTCAGTCTGAATAAGCTGCTCAGCCGAGTAGTTAAACGTTTAGATTGAACTAGAAAGAAGTCCAGTTTACATGACTCGACTTCCAGCTGAGGGAAGTTAATGTTTTGTAGCTACGAATTGTATTCATTCATTCATTCATTCATTCATTCATTCATTCATTTATTCTTTGGTGTGCAAAGGCAGACCTGCCTAGATCCAGTTCTTATGGTAACCGGCCTTCACACGTACCTGCCTCTGTGAAAAGAAATGGCCGGACCTTCCAGTTGTTGTTGGGGAAGAACCTGCATGACTGAGTCAGTTTAGCATTGTAAGATGAGAAGGATAGTCCTGGAGGTTGTCTTGCATGACTATCCTACCATGTTTGTGTGCAGTGACAGATGAGAGTATCTGAGAATTGTCCAGGGAGATCATAGGATTTTGACATGAGGATGCAGATCTCCAAGGAATCCATGACAAGATGTGTGCCAGATATGCTGAGATCCATACATTAACACATGGATCGAGTGGATTGAGTGCTGAAAGGCTGGAGTCTGTGAAGTATGTCGATTTGAAGCCAGATTCCTTACGACTGCCAAGTAATGCTCTTTTTGCATTTCAGGCTTGATTATGGCCGCTGAGACATCCTCCTACAAGGGAAAGCTGAGAGAATCTGCCATTCCTCTCCATATTTGCCTCCCTGAGTGCTCATGACCACCTTCTTTTGTTAAAAGGCTAAGCAAATGCTTCATGGGTCTTCATTCTTAGACCAATTACCACACTGGACATTTCCCTTCTGTCTCTTCAACACTTCTTTTCTTTGTTTTCTACAAAAGAGATCCTGCAGTTTTCACCTGCCAACTGGAACCCATACCTTCCACAACATTCCAGACCATCTCTTCCACTTGATTATTTCCATTGTAAATAGCTTCGTAACATCTGGTCCTGTACTGACTGCCTTCAAAAAAGCAAGGGTTATACCTATCTGGAAAAGGCAGACACTAGACATTAGTTACTTTGTTAGTTGTATTATTATACACTAGCCACTAGACATCACTTTCTTACATAGAACAACAAGCAAGATCCTAACCAGCCTGGCTTCAAAGCAAAAAATTCCACAAAAACTCTACTGGTGACAAGACTTAGTTATGGGTCCTATTGCATTCTTCTTCTATACCCACTTTTCCATGATATAATATTCTTACATGATTATTCCGTTGATCCTCATCTCATCCTCTCCTTTCCTCCTTGTCATACCACGACCTGTACAGTATAGTTAAGCAGAAAGCCCAAGACCAACCGCCTCCTGAAATTCCTGTTCATTATTAGATCTGCTTATTGATTAATTTAAAAATCAACCCAGTCCCACCTACCTGTAGGCAATTATCAAAGCCCCAGTCCACACTTTAAGCTTTTTGCACTTCACAACCTCACCATAACTCAATATGCAAGGAAGACTTTCTTTGTACTTGCACTCAAATAGAAGACTGACATCTTCACCAAGAAATTAAAGATGTACTGATTATTTTTAAAGAATCCTTGTGGGTTCTTTTTTGACATACTAGCTTAGACCCTAACCTGCTGTGCTAGCTTGAGGACATAGTTATGATGATTTACACAGATACTTGAAGCTGATTCAATTTACTATAGTTACAAAATGATGAACTATAATAAACCAAGATATTTAATATTTCAGAAACACTGCAATACATTCGTCAGGCAAAACTAATCGTCCTGTGTACGTTAATAAATGATCAGAATAACTAACTACTGCTCTGGGTTTCAGCATTGGTGCGTCTCCGTGGCTGTGAGGACGTGTCTAAGGACATGCAAGAGATGAAGGAAGAAAGTGTAAAAATGAACATGGAAAAGAGGGTGACCATCCCCGAGCTCTTCCGCACGGCCGTGTATCGCCAGCCGCTTCTCATCGCCATCATGCTTCAGCTCTCGCAGCAGCTGTCCGGGATCAATGCTGTGAGTGATGCAGACGGCAAAACCCACCGGACAATCGAACGGCTATTCTAGTCTGCGCTTATCAAACACAACTGTGCACTTAACTGTGTTTCTTTCAGGTGTTTTATTACTCAACGGGTATTTTTAAGAATGCTGGTGTGACCCAGCCGATATATGCTACCATCGGAGCTGGAATCGTGAACACTGTTTTCACTGTGGTATCTGTAAGTATAAGCTAAAACTGTTTCACCTAAAAAAAATATTCGGTGTGAATTCCAGTGTTTTTTTAGTTATTTATTGTATTTGATTAGCCATCACCTGTTTGCTATCCAACATTTACTTTTTTCACTCATTTTGAAAGTGTGTATATACCAAAAATTGATGTTTGGTCCGCAGAACAAAATACAAACTTGAGCACTGCTTAGACAGTTATGCATTTTTGTGTGCAGAGAATGAAATTTCTAACCTTAATTAGAATTAAAAGCCTTAATAACTTTTTTTTTTCTTAAAGGTCGAGTCGATTCATGAGGTCTAACACTGGTGGACATCCAAAGATTTGAGATTTAACAGAATTTCTTCTTAACTCAAGAAATATAGAAGCTCTGTATAATAAACTATATGCCGAAAAGCCAATATACAAAATTGAATATTATCACTGGACCCCATACAGGTCTTTTCTGATTGACCACACTTAAAGTAGAAAATCTTGTAATGTTTTTTCCAAGCTATTCTTTTAAGTTTATGAAGAACATGTTTGTTAGTTTGTGTTTTTTCATATCACACTTCTTTTCCTTAAAGCTCTTCCTTGTCGAAAGAGCCGGACGAAGGACTTTGCATCTTATCGGCTTAGGTGGCATGGCAGTCAGTGCCCTGCTCATGACCATCACTCTTGTATTGGTATGTCCCACATCATCTTCTTTACCGATGTCATGTTCTATTTCCAGTGTTTTATATTGTCTCTGTTCCTCACCAGGGCCACATCGCGTATGTGAACTACGTGAGCATTGCAGCAGTGTTTGCATTTGTGGCTATGTTTGAGATGGGTCCAGGACCCATCCCATGGTTCATTGTTGCTGAGCTCTTCTCCCAGGGACCACGTCCTGCTGCCATGGCCGTTGCAGGATGTTCCAACTGGACGGCCAACTTCCTTGTGGGCATCAGTTTCCCAAAACTACAGGTAAGTAAAGTTACTCTAAATACTAATGCATCCAAGTGTATGAAAATCACTCAAGCATTGTGTACATTCTTCATTTATTTAACTCTAACCGGGTGATATATCATATCTACAGGTACACAACTACATTAGAAGCTTTTAAGAGATAAAAACTCTTGGAGTGGGGTTTAGGAGTAATCAGGCTAATTTTGTGCATTCACTGCTCAAACAGAAAATGTCTGAATAAAATAAGACAAGATAAAATAATAAAACTTTATTGATCCCACAGTGGGGAAATTCAACTGTCAGCAGTTCAACAGACAGTTAACGTGCAGGTTTTTAACCTAAACATAGAAAGAAAGAAATTTAAAAAGACAAATAGTAAAAGAAAAGAAAATTATGTAAAATTATAAAAGAAAAAAAATATATATTGTAATACAAATAGTAATAAACTAATAGCAATACAAATAGTAGAAGAAAGAGTACATGAAATTATAAAATATAAAACATTTGAACATCACTGTAATGCAATGTTGTAAAGTCTGACAGCCGCTGGTATGAATGACCTGCGGTAGCGCACCTTCGTACACTGCGGGTATAGCAGTCTGCTGCTGAAGGAGCTACACAGGATCAGTGGTGTCACAAACCTGTACACTGTGGCATGCTGAAAACTTCCTCACTAACTTTGTCTGAAATAATGGGCAGCGGTAGCTCAAGTGGTTAAAGCTTTGAGTTCATATCATATCTGACCCCAAATTAAAGCTTAAAGGAACACATTTGATACAATGAGCCGTACATCAGCTTGCAGTCGAATCCCGGCTTCTGGCAACATTTCCAGATTTTAACTGCTGATTCACTGTCAAATTGAAAATATCTCCCAGACATATCTAGCCGGCACCACAAAACATCAGTTTATCTTTACAGTTATTAGCTTAGAGAGCAGAACTTGGGTCTGATTCATCTTCTGATCAGGCTCTGAATCAGCATTAAGGTGCACTGTTTTTGCATCGTCATCTCCACGTTTATCACGAGGAATGTCCGAGCCTGCTTTTCTAGAGTCAGTACAGAGAAAGTGGACACACAGCTGGTGTTTGTCACGTTGAGGGGAGCTTTAGGCAAGGGAGGAACAAAGACAAGTTGGAAATGATACAGCTCCAACCCCAGTGTTTTTAGCAATCCGGCTAACATTTGGCTCAACTGGATAGCAGACTTAGCCTCAGATAGACAGTGAGGCCAGGGAAGCTGCAAGAAAGCAGCTAACATAACATAACATTTTGTGACTACGTGTTAGACACGTAGTCACAAAAGTGTAAAAGTGTAACTACTTCACAAGCTCATTGGTGGACAGTGAGTTGACCACTCAACCTGAAGAGATTAGAGGAGATAGCACAAGAAACTATTGACCTGATTCAAGCTACTGGTTATATTTAATTCTAGTGCATTTATCTGCTTTTGTGGAGTATTTTTAACAAGCTCTGAATTCTTCCTTAACAGGAACTGTGCGGGCCATATGTTTTCATCATCTTCACGATCTTCCTCATCCTCTTCTTCGTCTTCACATTCTTCCGTGTTCCCGAGACCAAGGGTCGGACCTTCGAAGAGATAGCTCAAAGCTTCGGCGGCGCTCCTCCTCCCCCAAGCACCAGCCTCCAGGAAGTCGACGTGGTCACAGTGCCGAGCTCTGCGGTGAAGGAGAAGGTCCCACTGGTGCCAGCGAACACTGAAGCGAAGGAGATGCCAACTTCTTCTGGGAATGCGGCTTCAGAGGGTGTGACTGGTGAGGAGAAACCTGAATCAGCTACACAACCACTAGTTACATCTACCACAGAACACAAATCTGACGCTACTCTGCAGGAAAGTGTTTAGTTACAGCCGAAGATTGTTGAAATTTTTTTTTTGATGTTAGATAGAAACGAACACTTTGTCCACAGTGTCAGTAAAATGTATTGAAGTCTGTTTTTTCTGTTTTAATGGCGCTAGTGCAATGAAATTCTCACAAATTACTTAAATGGCTTATATTTATATTGGAGGACTGGATAGGACTGGACTTTGGGAAGTTTAGTTTCCATCACAATGTGCATATTATACAAAATGAAACCTAGTGAAACATGGTAAAAACCTTAGACACCACTGATCAGTAAATATCCTATTTAACTGATAAGATCCAAAAAAATGTTAGTATAGAATTTTGCTTAAAAGTGAATATAGTTGCTGCAGTAATGAAGGTACGCACTAAGTAGTAATGCTTTCACATGTAAGCACAGTTTCAGCATTTATTATATACTGTGGTCTCCACACGTGCAAATTAATTCCAAGTAACCGCTCCTGCAATCCAACTATCATTCGATATACAGGTCATTTAAAATTCCCAGACATAAATGTAACATGTTTTAAAAAAGTTTTAGAGCGAAAAGGCAGAGAATTTGTCACTTTTTTCCACGTTATTGTGTAAGTGTTTTTGTGCCGCACCATTTTAAATGTTTAAGGCAGTTTAGGGTGATTTATGGTACAGAAATTAATGAAACTGCATCTTTGCTTGCTTAGGTGATGTCCTTGATTATTACTATTTATTTATTTATTTATTTATTTAAATGTCCTTATTTATTTAATTGTATTTATTTATTTATAACTACATGTAATAGATATTTTTATTATTATTTTTTGTTGTTTGATACATTGACCATAAGATATATTTGTGTAAAAATATATATTTATTGCTGTGCACTTTTAAGATCCAAGAGAGCGTTGAAAACTATAGCTTTTTCCTGTCTTTAATGTCAAAATTGTGATTATAGTACTATATGTCGTACCGAGGTGATGCTTTCTTGTTAAGATGATGTGCAATTAACGTATCTGATTTTTCTCCTTGAAAGCCAGATTAGTGTGTGTTTTAGGTCGATGTTTGCTTCTCACCATCTGAACACATCGTATCAGGGGGCTAATCAACTAAATATGTCTTGAGAAGTCATTTTAGAAAGTCTAAAATGGAATCAAATCTATTTTTTTTTTTATTCTACGCCATAGAACTGGGGTCTAAGCCAGCATGGCTGCAGGCTTTCACTTGTTTAATCAGTTCTTCAGTCTTTAATCAACTAAAGTGTACCTCCAGTTCGGCTAAAAACCTGCAGCCATATGCAGCCCTTTGTGGATAAAACCGGAGACCGCAGCCATAGAATGTAAAAAAATATCTATATATATATATATATTAAAGAATACTACCAAATATTACTCATGTGTTTCCATCACCGCCTGCTTTAGTGGCTTCCCCGTAAACACCATTTAGTGTGCAAAACTATAGAGGTATTTTGATATAAATGCATATTTAAAATTTTATGTAAATGTATCTATTTTAATTTTTATTGGTGATTTTTCTTGATGATTCCTCTGCTGCTGCTTCTACAAAATAAATATGAACAAAGTAGAAAGAATATATATCATAATATACCTATAGAATAATAATAATATTAATAATAATAATAATAGTATATAAAATAATATGACATTTATTTTTCCCTGCAGAGTGTAGCAAATTGTCCCTCTAATTACTATGTGAATAAATAAATAAAATGGTTGTGAACGGTTGTAGTTCTATTTATTTTATTTATTAATTATATATTATGTGAAAATGTGTTTCTACCTTTAACTGGTTAAGTTTTAGATTCACTTAAGGGGTTTAATTGAAATGCTAGTTTTGTATGTAACTGTGGTTCAGAAACTCTGTATACTGTCTATAATGTCCAGAAGACTGAACATTATATATGACATTATATGAATAGTGTCATCACACGGGAATCATTTCCTTAAACCTAACCACTTCATCAGCGCAGGTTAGAAATGCAAAGGAACCCTGGAACCCAGACAAAGATTTCCTGGACTGGCTCATGTCTTATAAAAGCCCAAGATGAGGAGATAAATCTTGTAGAATGGCTATGGCTATTAACTTATACGAGAAATGCACTCAATACATTAATATAAGTAATATGTCATAAATAATTGATTAACAATGCCGCTCTCTTTGATCCACATGGCCGAGCTACCGCTACATGCACTTGTACTTTTCCATTTCCTTAACGTCTGTAGATCCCTTGTGTGTGAGGGTGTGGAGAAAGACCTGGGAGACAGGTGGAATTTTAGCTGCTCTCCAAAAATGTCTGTTTTTAGCAACCGGCGTTAACACATTGCTGTATTTGTACACAGATGATGTAATCAGTCAGATGCAGCATTGCCAAAAGTCTTCAAGTTTTGATTTGAAAGTAGTGAGTGATCTTTGGCAAAACACACAACGTCATTTTAAGGCGTTTGAGTGTTCCGCTGTACGTGTAATACATCATGTCTACACTGTAATCTATTCATAGACCTGAAATGCTTATTTAAGTCTTTTTAAAGCCTGAAATGTAGGAGGCAAAAAAATGAAGTAAATAATGTTGCAATTAGTTATAAAACTCTACAACTAGTGGGTTCGAAGCTTCAAAACTCCATCATTTGTTCCCCAAATTCTATTGTTAGAAATGATTACAGTTTGCTTTATTGACTTAACTGAAATCATTTTACCAGAAGTGTTCAGAGTTTGCAAGAAAAATCAAATATGTATACCAAATAATTAGGTATCAACCAAATAAATAAAGTAACACAGCACATTTCCACAACATTCCAAATGTAATCTGGACGTCTTTCACTCCTTGACTGTTTCCTTTAAACAAAGATCTACGAAATGAAATGTCTCAAATGCTATACTGGCAATGAAGCTCTAATGTCTGGTCAAATGAGGCATATCAAAGCTAAGAATATGTATATGCTCTGTATATACTGTATAAATTCCTGAAAGCTTGTTCGGTCTCTGAGAGATTCCAGAAACTGGAATCTGGTAGTCCATTACAAAAATCAAGTTAATAATAAAAAACAGTGAATGAAATGAATAAGGGGGGCCACTGGGTATGGAGTCCATGCTCCAGACATGTCTGCACCACTTCTCTGGAAAAACCTAAACCATTTTCTTTTGGCCTCCATGGATTGGACTCATTTGTCCGGCACACCCAACATATGCTCGATTAAATTGAGATCTGGGGAATGAAGTGATCCAGTTTTGAGCCTCATGTGTCCATTGTAGGGGCTTTCAACGGTGAAAAGTCACTCTGACTGGACTGTAGCTACACAGAACCATATACAGCAAGCTTCCCATCATAGCCAGTAATAAGTTTTTCACTGTAGCTCTTCTGTGGGAGTAGATCAGACGGGCTGGTCTTCCATAACCAAGGGCATCAATAAGCCTTGGGTGCCCATGACCCTGTCACCAGGTCACCAGATGTCCTTCCATGGACCATTTTTGATAGGCACTAACAACAGCACATCCCACAAGACCTGGTCTAGAAATATTTTCAGCCTTTGTCAAAATGACTCATATCCTTATGCGTACTGAGAATTGACTCTGTGTGCATATATAAGATTTAATTCATTCTTTGAGTTGTTCAGAACCACTCAAGTCGTGCAACATTTATCAAAAATGGCTATATTGTGAGCAAATCCAACATGTGACTGGTGGCAAAAGACAAATTCACAAACTTCCAGAACAATCATCATTCACCAATCATCCATGTAACCATAAGAAAGATATTCCTGGAGGGTAATAACGCTGAAGCCTCATTACATTAGTCCACATTTGAAATGATGGAGAGAATTAATCTCCTATCTCAGAACTGAGTATCACATTGATCCTCACCTTGTTTGTTGTGGTGTTTATTTTAAGCTGTGTGCATCTCCACTCATCTGATCTTCATCTGTATTTGAATTCCATATTACAATACCAAATTGCACAACTGCAGATGAGCAAGAGATGGCAAGGCAGGAAGCCAGAATTAAGTTCATGGCACAAACATTCAAACTAAACATTCAGCAGTTTTCAGCAGTCCTGACACAACACAGAGGTATTTCTATCTGCCTGAAATATGATTCATCTCGATATATTCAATTCTTTCAAAGGTATTATCCATCCAGGATTCATTTGCTAAAGAAAGTTCACTATGAGTTTTCCAACACTAGCTTGTACATACACTTGGAATAAACTTGTGGAAGGTGGAGTTTGGTTCTGGTGCACTGGGAATGAACAAAGATTGTGGGCCTTCAGCCAGTGTTGTGGCTAATTCAATTCCCTCGGAAATTCTTGAGAAACCACAGAAGACCACCCCTTCCAAGCCACTACTCATCCTAATCCCGTACTAAAGTGTCAATACTGCATTGGAAATCGGAGTACAGACGATAAAAGTAGGTATGGGCCAAATGCAAGAGCTTAGGACAGCTGCCTCACATGTAGAGACAGATCCTAATGTACTGTCAGCGGTTTGTCTAAGCTTCAAGCTCATGCTAGAGGAGACTGCTGATAGTCTAGCAATGGAGAATTTGGAAGGTGTTTCATGTATTCCATAAAACATGAAATTTAATGTGAAATTTAAATATTTATTCCAAATCAGGTTTATTAAGAACACTACTCATGATCAAAATGCTTTGTCATTATGGACATTCACATGGATGAAATACACTATATGGACAAAAGTATGTAGCTGAGTCACCATGTGGTTATTTGTTAAATATGTACCACAAAGTTAGATGCAAATTATTTTCTAGATTGTCTGTCTATGATGTAGTATTACAGTTTCACTTTATTGGCTCAAACCTGTTCCAGTCCCTTCTTGATACCCCTTTTGAGGAAATGGTTTGAATTAAGTTAAGTAGCCTTTATTTATTACATACACCGGTCAGGCATAACATTCTGAGCAGTGACCGGTGAAGTGAATAAGACTGATGATCTTCTCATCATGGCACCTTTTAGTGGGTGTGATATATTAGTGAACATTTTGTCCTCGATGTTGATGTTAGAAGCAGGAAAAATGGACAAGCGTAAGGATTTGAGCGAGTTTGACGAAGGACCAAATTGTGATGGCTAGACCACTGGATCAGAACTCTCCAAAACTGCAGCTCTTGTGGGGTGTTCCCGGTCTGCAGTGGTCAGTATCTATCAATAGAATCCTTTAAGTCCTGTAAGTATACTTTAAGTCCTGTAAGTTGCGAGGTGGGGCCCATATAGACCCTACCTCACAACTTACAGGATTTAAAGGATCTGCTGCTAACATCTTGGTGCCAGATCCCACAGCACACCTTCAGGGATCTAGTGGAGACCATGCCTCAAAGGGTCAGGACTGTTTTGGCATGAAAGGGGACCCAACACAATATTAGGCAGGTGGTCATAATGTCATAATGCCTGATTGGTGTATACATTACTCTACCTTTTATCCCTGCATTTGAGTCTGGATTTTGTTCCTGCTGAGGCATTCGCACCTGACAGGGATAATCTAGGATTCATTAATACATTTTAATATTAGGTATGGCTAGACTTTCGTACATTAATTTGTTCAGCACAGTTAGAAGTGAGGAATTCTAGGTCAGTGCAAGAAATGGAAGCTGATAGGAATGAGACCAAGCATTAAAGGAACTCATGTCCTTCAGCAAAGTCTACTTTATAGCCAAATGACCCATCGCACCTCTGCTCCATGGCACTATATTCCTAATGACATTTGTCAGAAGACTACTATACTTCTCTCTTAATCACAGTAAAAAGTAAATAATCATGCTGTATTGTTTATCATATGATGACCAGTGGTTTTATAAAGTGTGTAGAAATAAATAAACAACACAATTTATTTTTAAGCTTCTTGAAAAATGCTGTCCTATAAAATTCATAAGTGTACATAAAGTGTACACTTTACATAAACAAAATAAATAAAGTGCTTCATAAAAGTTTATACAATCAAATCTTTTGTAAACACAACTTTCTTCAATAAATACACTTAAATATTAAATATAAAAGTACAGTTTTACAAGAATAAAAAAAAAAACATAAATAGAAGCCTTTGGTCTTCCATAACTGGAAAAACAAGATAAATTAGAAAAGGCGGAAATAACTGGCCACTGTTTTCCACATCCAGCAGTGTCAGTGTTGAAGAGCTGGATGGGACGTTGTTCTTGCTAGAATCCTCTCTTTCTTTCATTTGTTAGCACGAGAGATGAGGACCCGTAGAGCTCTGACATAAAAGTTACAGAAGACCAGTAGTCTGTGGCGAATTACTTCAGATGTTCTGTATATATCCCAGGTAGATGTTAGAGGAGGCAGCGAGAGAACCGTGCTTTGTGCAGGTGAATCTGTCTGAAAAACAAAACATTGAAATTAAGGAAGGATTCACTTTCAGTTCAACAAATAGTTTATTATTATTTTAGCTGTGTGCTGTAAGTCATATGAAGTCAAGCCTGGAAACACCTCTCAGTTTATCTTTGAATAAATTTCCTTAGAGACTGTAAAACAGATATATAAGAAGATATACATCCTTAGCATTAGTTCAAAATTGATTAGAAAAGAAAAGAAAAGAAAAGAAAAGAAAAGAAAAGAAAAGAAAAGAAAAGAAAAGAAAAGAAAAGAAATGTAAAATAAAATACAATTTTATTTCATTTTCTTGGAAAAAGAAAATGAAAGTAAAATTAAGTTCATAAAAATTTTAAAATAATTCATTTTCTTTAATTTTATGATTTAGAAAAGTAAAACAAGAAAACCTAAAGCAAAATAAAGTTTTATATATATATATATATATATATATATATATATATATATATATATATATAATTAAAAAATAAATTATTTTCTTGAATTTTATGACTAAAGTAAATAAAAATAAAAATAAAATAAATTTAAAAAAACATTTAAATTAAGAATAATTCATTTTCTTTAAATTTATGACTTACAAAAGTAAAAAAGAAAAATAAAGTAAAAAAAAAAATCTTTAATTTTTCTTCGAAAAGTAAAAAAGAAAATGTATTGTAAAATTAATTTTTAAAAAGATTAAACAATTACAAATGAATTATTTTCTTTAGATTTGTGACTTAGAAAAGTAAAAAAAAAGTAAAGTAAAATAAAGTAAAGCAAATAAAATAAAAAAACATTAAAAATAATAAAAACACAAGAATAAAAAAAAGTTTAATTTTCATTTAAAAACCATAATACATAATACCATAATACAAAGCGGTGACTATATGCACTATCCTCTACTTCTTCTACCTGTTCCATCTAGCTGTAAATTCAATGTTCTTTATAAAATGAAGCAGCTAGCCCAGAACTGTAGCTCTTACCTGATCTTGTGTAAGAATGCTAATCATCTGGAGTGCATTGGCAATTTCCTTCATTTTATTTGACACCAAATCTGACTGGTTTTGCCAGAACAGCAGCCAGTCAACGTGCAGCTTGAAAGACTGGAGGCCTGAATGGAGCTGTGATAAGGTGCTGTTTAACTTTAGGGGGTAAATAAAGAATATGTTAGAATGGCATATTTAAACAAATCTGTTCTGTTCAGCTAATTATACAAAACAAATCATCTGGAAATGTAATAGCTGGTATCATGTATTCTGTTTAATTTCTATGTGAGCTTTTAAAATGAAATGTTTAGATTATGTAAGATATTTCTTACCTTCACTGTGTTTAGGTCTTTGGCCTTGAAGTTTACAGCAGGCAGAGACGTAAGGTTGTGCTCGAAGGGTAAACTGGTGTCATGGTGATGGTGATGCTGACAAATTACAGATGAGGGTGAGATTAGGGTTACATACAGAGGCAATTTTTATGTAGTCAGACATTATTTGGCTCCTGGGAATGATCTGAATGCAGACTTGTACACAGCATTTGCACCAGATTCATCAGAAAGATTCGGTAATCAAAACAAATACTGAAACCACATTAAACTTACCACAACCCCATGCACCACAGTCGTCAGCCAGCGCATCTGATTATACAGCTTTGTCAAACCGGCTTTGTGAGGTCTCACGGGGGTTGGACGGGACATCATCAGGACAGGAAGTTCCACCAGAAGCAATAAAAATAACAAGGAGGTTGACTCTGGTACTGTGAAGGAAGGAAGAAGGAGTTTTCTGGGATAGTCCAACATGATGTCATTTCAACAATTACCTTTTAAACACACTGACTCAGCTCTTTTTTGTCCCAATCCTTCAAAGGGTTTCCAAAAAGAAAATATTTGAGCAGATCCCACTGTCTTCACTAATGTACAGCAAAGATGCTTTCTTTCTTTTTTAATCTCAAAAGCAATCAGTGCAGATTTGCCACTGCGGCAGACTTACTACACTCTTAATTTTCTTTAGTGCAGGAGGCACTTGACTGAAAAGTATTTCTGAGCTTTAACGCTTGCCCTAGATACAGTATGCTTTTCTGAAGAAGGAAATGACTCAGTGATTTCTCAAGAATCTGACATCATTCTTAAACTTACTGCAAATGTCTCAACTCTTGGCAAGAAGATCAAGCGATGGATATTCCCCTATATGTCAGGGATGTGGTAGCTCACTGGTTAAGATGTTGAACTACTGATTGAGTGAGAAGTTGTGAGTTTGTGATTTCCAGGACCACCAAACAAGGCTGTTTTATCAAAAATTGGATGAATCTCTCTGGATGTGAGCGTCTGCCAAATGCCATAAATGTAAATGAGTGTCCAACAGTACCCATAAAGGGCCAGACTTTTAATCGATGTGGCTTCTGTTTAAATGAAAACCTGCATCCACTCTGGCCCTTTCTGGATATGACTGGACATCCCTGCTTTATTCAACTCCATAGAAAGCACAATTATGCAAAATGATGCACCGTGAACTCTGACCTCTATCCAAAGTCAAATAGATTGCGTAATGTTTAAAATCTATCCTTATTTAGAAAGAAATCTGGTATGGCCATTATTTATAACAAATCTCTTCAGATAGCATTTATCTTTTACTTTAAGGACAGACGCAATTGCGCCTAACAGACCAAAGCTCCTGATCCTGTAGCAACAGCAATGCGAGCGCCCAGACTACCATGAGGCCAAACATCCAGGAAACTGTCATGCACAAGCAATTAATGCTAACATCAGACGCGTTTGATGTCTGGCTCTGTTTTTAGCAACATTAAACACAAATGAGCCATAAGGCAATCTGACTATGATGAGTACATACATGCCTTAAATCTGAATCTTTCATCAAATCTGTCTAACTGGTGTAATTGTTTAATAGGTTCTGCTAGTTTTTAGCCTGTCATGACATTAACGTGTTCCTTATACGCAGATAAAAAGCCTTTTGTTCCTCAGTAAGTGCATGCTCACAGGTAAGACAGGCTCAGAATTCGTCATAGTTGACCCAGCTGTAAGATCTAATTGTCTGATAAACTCTAGTCTGTGTTACTTCCTGTAGCCTTTGATGCAAGCAATCTGCCTACTTCACTAGAAATAAACAAGTCCCTTCCTGTGATGTTAAAGTGATAACAGCTTCTCACCTCACTCCACACGGTTCTGAGAAAGTCAAGTGAAAGTAGGTCTTCACTATAACCTACTCTACACACACCAGAAAATAACAAATAATGTCCATATACTGAATAAACCAAATAAACTAATCTGACCAACAAGAGTGCTTCACAGATTTAACCTGGGAGTGAACTTGAGATGAAACAGCTATTAATAATCAGCTCCTGAGTCATTATGATGGTTAGGTCAACATCCAGGCAATGCAGCACAAGCACTTTTCAGTGAAAGTCCTTGCTTACTCATTGCTTTCAAAAACACAACACAGTCTAAAGTCAATGTTCTTAGACAAAACTAAGTCATCTAAATTTCTAAGTATATTGAATTCAGCCATCCAGAAAATATGAAACAAATCTAACACAAAATCCTGGCTTGAATTTCTATTCCTGGTTTTGTGTAGCAGAAATAAATTACACATTTTAGCTCAATACTATAAATGATAGAGTGCTTCATTTAATATATATATATATATATATATATATATATATATTAGATAGTCTTGTATGAAACTCTATCATGAGACTGTGTGGACTCACCAGACCAAAGATAGAAGTTAAATGGAATTATATAGAGGAATCATAACAAAATAAACTTACATTTCATGGCTATCCCAAACACTCTAGCTGTAAACAGGGACTCTGTAAAGCACACACACACACACACACACTCACACACAATCTATCACACAGCTAAATGTTTAGAGTAGTGTAAGAGTTCCCATTTATAGCATGACTATGACACGCTCTGACTCATATGGTTCATTCACAAAAAAGTACACCCACTCTCACATACCCCACCAAGTCCCCACATACCCCACCCCACCCCTAACCAAAAAAAAAAACAAAAAACTCTGTATTATTGTCTTTCAAAGAACTTCTTAACTCATCAGTTTTCAACTCCTGTACTTTTTTGGGGTTTTTTTTTTTTTTTTTTACTTCACTCAGTTTCCTTTGTAATGAAGATTTATCACCTTAGATGTATTGTAGAGATATTCGTAGGTGATCATACAGATTACGTACAGAGAGATTAAAGCACTCTCTGGTAGTGTGATGTAGATCATTCTTGCATTTCATCATGGAAATATTTTATAAAAACTGTGATTACGATAACGAGATCGTGTGTGAATCTGGTTTGAAATCAGGACTGTGTTTTAAAAAAGCAAATAAAAATAAAAATCCACAGTGTGTGTGTGTGTGGAAATCACCAGAAAACACACAAGCTAATACATATCTCTGACTGTCCTACACACACACACACACACACACACACACAATTTACGCATGTACATAAAGGGACAGGTTGATAATCTGGAAGTTCATATGTTATGAGAAATCTGAAGCGTGGTAATTAGTAAGTTAACGCTAAACATTCAGGGATTTGAGAAGATATGAGAGCGCAGACTATTTAAGCAGTAATTAAAACCATGATTAAAAGCTCTTTCCTTTACTGCAACACACATACCACAGACTCCCTGGCTTCTCACTGTCTTCCTCATCCATGCATCGACTACTCGACACCCAGTGACACATCAGCCTAATATTTCAACTGAGACACACACACACTCACACGCGCACGCACACACACACACTCACAGACACACACATACTCACATGCTCTCTCTTGTCCCCCCACTGAATTTTTTTCACTTAAAGACTGATAAGGGTGTTGAGGAGTACAGTGCTCTTCGGGGTTAGATGCAGCCTACAAGTTCAGGAAGTGACTGGAACACTCAGAAATCCAGTTTAATTTAGTGAGCAGTTTATAGTTTCATCCAGAACTTGTTACATACTTTTATACAGAAGCAGCTCCTCTGTAAATAACAAATCACTCAGTTATTATTCGTTTAGTTTCAGCTGTATAATGAGTTCCATACTGTGCACAAAAATGGATTAAATCATTAGGTAAATATTTGTAAAAAAAAAAAAATAAATAAATAAATTAATAAAAAATAATAAATAAATATAAATAAATAATAATAATAATAATAATAATAATAATAATTAATATTACTACTACTACTACTACTACTACTACTACTACTAATAATAATAATAATAATAATAATAATAATAATAATAATAATAATAATAAAGGGAGACAAATAAAAAAAATAAAAAAAACATTTCAAGGAAAGAATGCTTATTTCTTTTTAATTTCTTTTGTTAATTTTTTAATTTCTCAACATTCTTGACCCTGAATTTCTGGGTTTTCTTGCTGTCCTGAAGCTCACTAATCAGGGAAAAGCAAGGCTGGGTTTCAGCTTGTGAGGCATTCTGATTGCTCAAAATATGTCAATTGCTCTTCTCTAAAAAATAAATAAATAAATAGTTTATGAATCAAAAGTAAATCACAGGAAAGCTTGGTGTTTCTGTACAGCGTGTATTATATTAAATACCAATATCATAGCATCTGTATTTTTCTTTTCACTCACCGGTGATCCTCTGACAAGGTGAAAGTTTGTATTATGACAAATGATAAAACTTTTATAACCGAGCCATCTATTAAGTCTTCCTCTCCATTATGAAGCCAGAGAACAGGACTGAGTTTGTATTCAGTTATTTTATTGTAATATGGGTTGTTACAATGAACAATTATATTCAAGCATAAACTTTTCTCACTTACCTCCAATGGTGTGTCTACAACCTGAGACTAGTTCACACATGCAGGTTTTTTCTTTTGTTTTTTTAGGATAAACCAGACATCTGCCATGTTCATCAGTGAGTCTTAACCCTGCTGCGTCTGACGCTGATGTTAGTATCAGACTTTCCTGCATTGCTCCTGTGATGTCATAGCCTTAGACAGCGACATCATTGTTGTGTCACAGTTTAATCTTGACTTGTCAGGTCCTGTAGAAAGTCAAGAATGAGGAAAGTCTCTGGTCACTGAATATGACATGATACACACATGTGGGAAGAATTTCTGTGACCCCCCCCCACCCCCCACCGCCTCACTACAAATGTCATGACAAGTTTCGCAAATTTGGAAAACTTAAAATAATCCGTTGTAATGCTTGAAACAAAAGCTATCTTTCAGTTGAGTTTACTTTTGTGTCTAAGTTTAACTGCATTGAAACGTCTTGCTTCCTTTTAAATTCTCCGTTCAAGTATTCTCATTCTGGATACAGATCATTCCAGGATGGCCCGGTGAACGAAAGAGAGGAAGGAAAATATGCTTACATGATGCAAAGGAGGAAAAAACACAAGCAATAAGTTAAGCAATTGAAGAAAATCAGCTGATGTTATGTTTTGTTATATTAATATTTGTTATTTTGTAAGTTCTTCAGCTTTACAGAGATATGAACTGTATATCAATACAGAGAATTGGATCAGCTACCAGTTTTTGCTTAATAAATCATCTTTTTGAATATAGTCACTCGGACACAGTGATATGATATGATGTGATATGATGTGATGGATCTGATTGATATGAATACATGGCTCCAGGAAGTGTACCAATGCACATAAAGTCTGATTTATATTATATTATGATTTATATTATAACTATATTAAATGTCTACTTGGAATAGATTCATGAATCATTTTTTCCCCAAACATTATGAATGTAAATATATATATATATATATATATATATATATAATATATATATATTATAAAAATAATAGAAATGTATTTTACATTGACTTAATAAATAGACTTGAACTGTGGTTGACTGAATGAGACTCTTTTACTCATCTGTCAGCATTCCAGAGCGATTTCTTGTACCACTGATGTATGATGTATTTCTTTCACCAGTTCATGTTTGCCCACCTACATGAAGGACTAAAGAGGCGATTTCCATTTTCGGCCACCCGTTTTCCCCCGCTTTGATTCCCAATGATATTATGGTATGTATGGAATGTGTGAGAGAGAGCAGTCATGTGGGGGAAGTTTTCAAAAAGACTATGTGTAACCATGACTCAACAAGTTGTCTTTCTTTCTTTCTTTCTGTCTTTCTTTCTGCTGGTCTGTAGAAAAACTGAATGATGGTGAAGTGGCTCATGGTCTGAAAAATCCCAAGAACGCAGAAAATAATATAAAACACAAATCCCGGGAACCCCCTGGTAATGAAAAGAGGTAATGAAAAGAACATGTCTGTCTGGAAGTCATGAAATAATGTTTATATTCGAAATGGCTTGCCTGTGGATTTCTCATTCTTTAATGGCATCTGAGTAACATAATGACCACAAAGAGGGAAAAATGCCAGGAGGCCCCGCTTTCATTTCGATGACTCAGGCGCTAGAATTGCCTCAGAGTGCAGACGGTCTCCTGGCCTCTCCTCATCCTCTTGCGGATTCCCCGCTGGAAAAATCTTTAAGTAATACGTTCCTGACAATACACACAGAAATATGTAACGCAACATTTCTAATACACACGGAATATCTGACATAAGGGCACTATTATCCACTTACAAATGCATGTTATACCACATCTTTCTATTTCTAAGTAAATTCTCTATATATGTTTAAAAAAGAATCTGTCACTGGACAGTTGTGAATATATCACCACACGTTAATAAAAATTTGATTAGATTTGCATTTGAACAGGTTCCTGTGATCAGGAGACCTAAATGAAGGCTGTGACGCCGCTAGCTTTTCCACATTTTGTAATTATTAAAGACCTTTAATACTGAACTGGGACACAAACAGGATAATCAGTCATCCAGTTGTTGGTCCCCAAAAGTCACAGGAACATGCTGTACCACAATAAGGCTTACTATGGGGCGGTGGTAGCATAAGTGGTTAAGGCTCTGGGTTGTTGTTCAGGAATCAAGCCCCAGCACTGCTGGGCAACTGAGCAAGGCCCTTAACCCTCTCTGCTCCAGAGCTACAGCATTATAGCTGCTCCTGCACTCTGACCCCTCTGGGATATGCGAAATGCTCAAATGAGGTACATGTCAGTATCTCTGGATAAGGGCAGTCTGCCATGGTGGGGTATAATTTAGCAGGAGTTTACAAAAGCAGCGTTCTCTTTCAAGCACAGACCTCAGAAGCCAAATCATGTTGACTGACCGTGACCTATGTAACAATGAGGACCCTCAATGTATGATGAGGTAGCCTAGTGGTTAAGGTGTCCAGTTACAGCTCAGAAGGTCGAGAGTTCAAATCCAAAGCTGCCACTACTGAGCCCCTGAACAAGACTCTTAAAGCTCAGTTGTATAAAAAGAAAATGCTATCATTATTCTCACTTCAATCAAAATGTTCAACCTTTACATAGCTGCCATTGGGGTCTGGATTAACAGTTAATTCAAGCTAACAACTCAACTGCTGGGACATAAAGAACCTGTCCTTTACCATAGGAGGAACAATTTTAAAGAAATGGAGACTTTCTTTGAAGTCGAGTTCACAGCAGCAGCTAGCCCTTAACCTCAGTTACTAACCTCCAAACTAGCTACTAAGCAAAAACAACTTGTGCTAAGAATACTTTCCACACTGAGGAAACAGATCAAGTATGCAACGATGTCAACAAAATTTAAAGATCATGAAGGGCCTACATTCCTGAAGAGGAGGAGGATGGGTCTGATTAGCCTTGCAAACAGGAGAACGTATTTTCGGATGAATATGACGTTGCTGAGGCTACATTTATCCCAGCTCCTGAGACCCTGTGCTATGATAACATTGTCATCCTGCATCTTAGCATGGATCTGCAGGATGTCGATGGACCTTTCCTGGTCCGGTCCAGTGCACTTGCTGGAAACACCAGATCTCACTGTAAAGGAAAACAAATCCAAAAGCAAAGTAAGACAACTTAAACCATGTAATACTAAACTGACCAAATGCCCCAGGTAGCTCTTTCTCTTATAACAACAATCTGAGATCAAGTAACTGTGGAAGTCTAAAAAGCACAAAAGATCAGCACTCAGAGTTCAATCATGATGCAGCGTTGGCCGTTATGGTACAAAACAGACAGAAAAATGAGTCAATAAATGACTGTGAAGTAGCCCTTGAGATGGAAGATGATGATAAAAAAAAAAAGAGGAAGTGGTTTATGAACCTAAGCAAATGAAGTAATATTTCTAAGTGTCAGATAACTAATGCAAGGAGACAAAACAGGAAATGACTTAGCAGAAATGCTGTAAGGTTGGTGCCAGAGAGGAATGTACACACTGCTGATGAAATTTAGCCTTGAGAAGAAAATGAAGTAACTTTTTAAAAAAGGATGATGCACCATGTCCTCTGTCCTCTAGACAGTAACACAGAGAACAAATGTTCCAGTGATGTTCTGATCTGTATCTGTACCACATGCAATAGCAACAATCACAGACTCAGAAGTGTGAACTATGAAGATTAAGGCACATGCAAAGAAAATCTAAACAACTACCTTTTATTGCACTAGAGGGCAGCAGTAAGTGGGTAACATACACCAGCCTGTAGAACGCTCGGATTATGGACCATCAAATATTCAATTCAATTCAATTTATTTGTATAGCACTTTTAACAATGGATATTGTCTCAAAGCGCATTTACAGTATAGAAACACAGAAAAAAATTATAAAGCTTAAAGTTAATCTAACATTTATTAATGAGAAGACATTAATGAGAAGCCTCGGGTGATGGTGGTGAGGAATAACTTCCTGAGATGATCCGAGGAACCCTGAGAGACTTAGAAGAGAACCTCATGCTCATTTGGGTGACACTGGACAGGAAATAATGTAAATGTTGATAATGTCCTTTCTACAACAGTTTATAGTCACATGGAATTGTGCAACCAAGAGCTCTTGAAGAACTAAAAGGTCAGTGTAGTTTCTGAGTTCATTATAGACTTAACACTAATTCCTTGACTGAGGCAACGGCAGTTCAGAGACAGTGATTGTCTCCACGTGTTTCTATCCACAGCAGTCCACAGATCTATCCACAGCAGCAGCGAGCACCATAGTTGCAAAATACTGTTTTTCAAATTATAAATAAGACAGTGGAAGAATTAATAGTGCCAGTGAGTGTAAAAGTGACACAATGACAGACTCCTGAAGCAAAAGTGTTATCTAGTTTAGTAGCTACTTCAGAAAACTACTGAAGGTATTGAGAAACTGGGACAAAAGTGCGGAGAGATAAATAAAAACAATTACTCTGTATCCGGTGAGGATGAAAGATATCCTGTTCTCCAGCCAGGAGAGAGCCTCCACCAATCCTGTCTGTGTGGAGATGTAGTTTCCAGTAGACGTTTAATCATCGTTTCTACGGCGTTTTATTAGCTTTTGCTCTCTGCTTGGTCAGCAGACTTTCCCTTCCATCTCTTGATCTCTTGACACATAAATGTACCACTGTGATGTAGCAGTTCCTGTTTCTGCAGTCCTTGGGCTCTAACTTGCCTTTATAACTATTATTATGCTTGATTAAACATTATTATTGTTGTTATTAGTAGAAGTAGTAGTTGTAGCATTGTTGTTATAAATGTTATATATTGTTATATTGACATTATTATAAGTAGTAGTTCTATTTGAAAATTGAATTTGTATTTAATTATTATATTCTACACAGGTCAGTGAGACAGAGACAGGAGTCAGAGCTGGTGGTAGCAGAGCTGAAGATGTTGTGGTTCTCTTTGGGAGTGACACGGTTGGACAGAATTAGGAACAAGGACATCAGAGGGACAGCTCATGTTGGACGTTTGGGGAACAAAGTTAGGGAGGACAGATTAAGATGGTTTGGACATGTTCAGAGGAGGGAGAGTGAGTATATTGGTAGGAGAATGTTGGACATGGAGCTGCCAGGCAGGAGGAACAGAGGAAGGCCAAAGAGGAGGTATATGGATGTAATAAATGAGGATATGAAGCTAGTGGGTGTAAGTGTTGAGGATGCAGAAGGTAGGGATAGGTGGAGTCCTGACCTCAACCCCATAGAACACCTTTGGGATGAATTAGAGTGGAGACCTTCTCATCCAACATCACTGCCTGACCTCACAAATGCGCTTCTAGAGGAATGGTCAAAAATGGTCACTCGTAAACCTTGTGGAAATCCCTTAACAGAAGAGTTGAAGCTGAAGGGAGGGACAACATGCAAAGGCAGACATCCTAAAACTTTTGGCAACAGATTACATCTTAACATATAATACAAGAGAAATGTTTTCAGAAAAAAATTAAACTTAAAATAAAATAATAAGATTATTAATCCTATTTCTAGGCATATTTTACTCTTTTTAATGACAACTTTCAATTTTCAGATTATTTTGCTACTATAAAGCGTTAATTTCTAGAAATAAGCAAAATTATCAGACACTTGAAAGTAGTCATTAAAAATAGTAAAATATGCCTTAGCTTACAATATATTATATGGTATATTAGTATTCTTAGAAAAAGAAATATTTTAAATGAGAATTTTGTGCAGTGTGTAGCAAGTTATTAGATATTGGGTTGGAGGGAGGAGCCTGCAGTGTGTCACCTCCCCTTTTTCTGTCTTAAGTCAGTGCTTAGGGTGATTTAAAAAAAAAAAAGAAAGAAAGAAGAGGATGTAAGAAAACATGTAAGTAGAGCTTAGACCTGAGTTAAGTGTCTTAGGCAGGTCATTAATGTAGATTCAGCTTTAACATTCATCATTACGTTTTATAATGCTGGTTTTTGTTTAGATAAAAGAAATAAAAACAGCAACTCACCAACAACCAACAAAACTTACAGGTAAGAACTTAACTTATGTCAATATCTGCATGGATATAATATTCTAAATTGTATTAGTGAATGCATCTATAGATGCATAAATGAAATGTAAACAAAATTTACATTATTCAGATTAAATTTAGCGCTAGAACAATTTCAGTGTAGAAACAAAAGGAACATTTCAGACAACAGACTTTCATCAGCTGTGCAAACATAATACTTCTGAGGCTGTGAGAGATAAAAACGCTGCCTTCTAATCATCCAGGAGCTCTGACCACATCTCTACGGTACCAGTGAATTAAACGATACCTATAATTGTGAGAGAAATTAATTAATTAATAATTTTGGGATTTGCTGGACATTTAAGGATATATTTATGAGTATTATTACTCTGATCTAGCAAAAGCATTGAACCCATAAGGCATCCAACAAAATTAAATCCATAGGAAACTAAATATTCACTACTAACCCTAAGTTCATTATGGTTTAGATGATATCAGAATGTTCGAGCAGACATTACTTCATAGAGAAAAATCTACAAAAATGTATTTCAAAGATTTTTTTTAAATAATATGATCATGTTCCCCTGAGCGCTAGAGATGAACTCAAAAAGGAGATCTATAGCTGTTATAAATGTAAAGGTTGGAATAGATTTGAGACTCTGTTCTGTTTTTCATGAGGGGTGAGAGGGCTACATGCCTTTTTTAAACCTGTTCCTCCTAAAACATTTGCTTAGAAGCAGACACTGAGTAAGGGACTGTCGGGGTTGGAGAAGTGGAAATTGTCATGTGAAAGGAAAGAAAATCATGATGTGTGAGGAGGAAAAAAGATCTAATCATACTTATGGCAGGAGAAGCTTATAATTAGAACAGTCACATAATACAACATTTTGCTGTTTTATTGCAGCAGAATGACATCAACTGACAGGTTCATCCTCCTTCCTGATGCTGAAGCCTCCAGCAAAAATGGCAAAACCACAGTAGACATCGAAGCTGTTACAGCATACATCACTATTGTCTTTTACACAATCACTGTACTTTTTGGCATCACTGGAAATGCTGTGGTCATCTGGATGACCGGATTCCGTCTAAAAGCCAGCGTGACCAATGTTTGGCTGGCCAACTTGGCTGTAGCAGACCTGATTTTCTGCCTCACTCGTGTCACTTCCTTGATTAAGAAACTCTTCTATGATTATTGGCCCTTTGGTGTGTTCCTCTGCAAGTTCAATGGATTCTTCAAGTACACCAATATGTTCTGCAGTGTTTTCATCCTGGCCGTCATTAGTCTGGACCGGGCGGTTTGTGTTTGGCAGCCAGTGTTCAGCAGGCAGCGGCGAACTCTATGTGCAGCTAGACTCATCAGCGTTGGGGTTTGGATGGTGGCAGTGATCTTCAGTGCACCGTATTATGTCTACCGTCAAGTATACACAGGCAAGAACAACTTCAGCAAGTGTGGCGTGGAGGTAAAAATCTTTTTTACCTTTCCTTTAAATTTACAGACATTTTTTATTCTTGTTCTGTAAGGAGTCCAATATAAGGAGGCATTAAAATGTTTGACCATTTGTTGGTTTAAATATAGATTATCTGTTCTCCTTAACTATTTTACTTAATTCCACAGGTGCCGGAATCACCTGAAGGTGACAACAGAACTAAGCTGGCTTTGTACAGCATTCGCTTCTTATGTGGATTTTTGTTGCCTTTCCTCGTCATCCTGATCTGCTATGTTCTAGCTGGTTTAGGGATACAGAGAACACGAATCCTGCAGAAATCACGGCCTCTTCGAATTCTTGCTGGTTTGGTCTGTGCATTCTTCCTCTGCTGGGGGCCTTATCACTTTCTCCTTTTGGCCAAAATGGTGGATAGCAAGAGCCAAGCGGTGAAAGTGGGACTGCCCATTGCTAGTGGTATAGCCTATATTAACAGCTGTGTTAACCCAATTCTGTACTTCTGTATGGGGCTGGACAAGAGGCGGCGCTTTAAACAAAGCCTGTCTCGGGTCTACGCTAGAGCTCTAGCTGAAGACTTCGAAGGGCAGACCTCACAGTCTAAAGACACAGGTTCAGGAACTGTGGAGGATGGTCCAGTTTCAGGAGAACTGCAAGAGTCATAGTGACAGGGAAGTATGTGGTTAACGTTTAAAAAGCCGCACAGTAAGAAGAAGCTAAACATCAGTTTATACATGTGTTAGTTATGTGGTTGATGTTTGTTATGACTTTGTGTACAATACATGCAATTCGTTTTAACTAATGCAGTTAGGAAAACATCAATATAAAGCATGGCCAACAGGATGACTCCAGCATTCTGTCTAGGAATGGTTTAAAATAAATAAGTCCTCGTTTTACAAAACAGTGTTTAATTGAAGCTTCTTTTCTAGAGAAGAGTCATGGGCAAGTCTGTCCAAAACAATATTAAAAAAAAATAATAATAATAACAAGGACACTGAGACTGACATCAAGGAGCCCCATATAATAAAAAGGTGTTATGTAAAGGTTGTTTTCTTGATTTGGTCTATGCCATTATTGTAATAATTTATATTTCAATAAATAAAAAAAGACATTAGATTTCAGTTCTGATGAGACTGATGAGATCTTGAATAAATGAAGGAAAAATACATTTAAAAGTTTGAGGTTTAGATAAGACACTGTGGTTCATTCTCTTAGATAATCCAAAGTGTTATTCTTACAGTATTGCTATAATATTTGTTGTTATGTTGACTATCATTATCTGCTAATAAAAAAAAATTGTGTGCCCTCTAGTGCACACACTTGATACTGTAACAAAGGGCATAAGGGCTATTACTGCAAGAGGCAGTAATCAATAGTGTTGTTAGACATTGTCTCAAAATATAAAAATTACATAGGTTAAAACTGAAATTTATATTTATCCCTAATGAGGAAGCCAGAGGCAACAGTGAGCAGGAAAAACTCTCTGAGACGATATGACGAAGAAACCTTGAGAGGAACCAGACTCAAACAGGAACCTCATCTGAGTGACACCATAGAGTGTGATTAAATAATTTCCTTACAAAAGCTATGTATAGTCAAGCGGAACTGTGTAACCAGGAGCTTTTGAGCAACTTATGTGAATGAGAATCAGCGTGATTTCTAAATTCATTACGGATTTAATATCAATTCCTTCCTGCCGAAGGCATCAAATGTACAGCAATGGAGATCTTGTATTTTAATAGGGATTCTCTACTTCTGTAAAGCTGCTTTGAGACAATGTCCATTGTAAAAGGCACTATACAAATAAACTGAATTGAATGGAATAGATCCTAATGTAGCAACAGTTTAAAGCCACTGCCATGGTCTCCAATTGGTACTATCCACAGACGTCATATAAATCTCCAGGTAGTCCATCTGGGGCCATCCTTAGAAGCAGTGAGCAAGCGATGAGACTCCAACCAGAAGAAGCGATGAGACTCCAACCAGAAGAAGAGAGAGAGAGAGAGAGAGAGAGAGGGAGAGAATATGAGGTATACTTGGGATGGTGACACAGTCATGAGGGCTTTCTGAGACATAAAGTTATCAGCCAGACTACCATCAACAAACCTGCATGACTGTGTGAGAGTCGGGGGGGCAACAACATCCCCCAAACACCCCAGCGCACCAAAACACTCCATACCCATGAACTCTCCAGATCTGCTTCTTTTACCTTAAAAAACTATTCACAAAGAGGTCTTCAGCCTGCACTGAGATGATGTCTGAGTCCTGAAGGCTGTTCCATAACTGCTGGCTTTGTAAGAAAAAGCTCTTCCCCCTGCTGTAGCCTTTACTACATGAGGTACCAACAAATTAGCCTGCACCTTTTGATCAAAATAGATGTAATCGGCGTCAAATTGCAAAACAAATGATCACAAACAGAAAAGATTCCTAAACATGGTCCTAAATTGTGGTTGAAAGGCTAGACAGGGTCATTAATCCAGGCGTCAAATCAAGTATCAAATCTTAAGGGGTCAGTCATAGGGTCAAACACCAAGCTTTCCAGAATGAAAGGCTCAGAACATCCAAAACTAAGCCTTCCTAAGAAAGCTATGGTCCATGAGTTGGTAGCATCATGAAATTAACATGACAACTTGGGGAAAATCTATCAACCTTTCTGAAGATGACAGTGTGCCCAGTCCAGCCCTGTGTCCTCATATCTAATCTATAGAATGTGGCAGCTTAATGGTTAAGGTGTTGGTCCACTGATTGGAACGTTGTGAGTTTGAATCCCAGGTCCACCAAGCACTCACTGCTGGGCCCTTGAGCAAAGACCCTTAATTACTCACTTGTATATCTAGTTGCTCTGGATAAGGGTGTCAACCAAATGCTGTAAATGATCTCACTAATGCTCAATGACCATAACCACTCTCTAGAGTCCAGTATTATAAATGCAAAGTCTCTAATGGGATGTTCGGAAAGCACATATGGGTGTGATGGTGTGGCATACCCAAACTTTTGACCATATAATGTGTGTTTACTGGCTCATTATCGACCTTAATAATGGTCATCCTGAGCACTCAGTATATTTTATCAGCCTTGTCTCCAGGGATGACCAGTGCTATCAGGATGTTCCTAGATATATTGATCAACTAGTTCTAATGTAGCCTATCCGAAGAACAGGCCATATGAGACGAGTCCACCCTCCTCACACACATTTTGGTACATGGTCTTAATGTAATGTAGTAATCAGGAAAGACCTTCATAAAACCAAAACAGGCCACGCAATTAAAGCTAGATATTATTAAGCTTCCCAGTCAGATTCAAGCAGGGCACCATGCATTGAGGATGATAGGACTGAGAGAAACAGGTCTGTCAAGGATGAAATAATTAGTCAGAGATGCAACCAAGGGTCAGGGCTGGAGGAGGTAGAAGTTCCAAAGCTCAGACTGGAGACGTTATTCATGTAACCCGGATAGTCCATTAATCTGGGCTTGATGGAGGAGATAAAAAATTACGCTTGATGTTTATGAAAATAAAAAAGACATTTTGGAGACAGCAAAATATTATGGTATTTGTTGGATGGTAAAATAACTCCACGAGTCACCCTTGGCCTCTTGGTTGCTTAGCTAACTAATGCCCTCTTTACACAAACTGACTTATAGTGGATGGCATCATGAAGGGATAGTTGCAGCTGTGCTATATATTATTTTGTACTTTTCATGTACAGAAAAATGGTCAACATATAAAGGGTGATGAAATATAGCTATGTTGCATAGATGTATGCCAGATTCTATACATTTTCTACCACATTTTTTACAAAAAATGTGCATTATTACTTACACTTCACACAAATAGAATCATTTTAAATAAAATAAAAATATATGGACAACTATTATTTAATTTGCCTTTTAAATTTATTTACTCTTTGCTTTATGTTGATTTATTATTTTTAGTTAAATATTTTTTTATATATATATTTTAATTTATTTCTTTTATTTCCTTAAGACTGATTTATTTCCTATTTTTGTTTATTTATTTATTTAGTTAGTTTGTCTTTGTTTTATTTTTG
Source organism: Hemibagrus wyckioides (assembly GCF_019097595.1). Classification (NCBI taxonomy): domain Eukaryota; kingdom Metazoa; phylum Chordata; class Actinopteri; order Siluriformes; family Bagridae; genus Hemibagrus; species Hemibagrus wyckioides. The sequence goes on along the minus strand of NC_080721.1, from coordinate 1,887,989 downwards.
GATTTACGCTTTTTTAATTTTACATTTTTTATTCTATTTATTTTACAGTTTTTAATTTTTGGATTTATGTTTTTTTTTTTTTTTTGTTAATTTATTTATACAGCTTTTTATGTTTAGATTTTTTATATTTATGGTCTGAGCAATGACATAGCAGAAGTAAATAACAACAACAAAAAAAACAAGCGTAGACCATTATTGCAACACTTCCTGTGGCAGTTCCTGTTCTGCTCTCTTGTCAACTTTGCTCTTTTAGTTAAGAAAACTTTTTTTCCCATGCTTGGGTGTAATTGACTATGAGGCATGACTGCATCTCTGGCCACTCATTATTAATAACTTAGTAGTAGTAGTAGTAAGCGTAAAAGTGGTAGTAGTTCATTAGTCTTAGGTAGTAGAAAGAAAAAATACTGAGGAAAATGAGGGCACATAGGATAGTTTCTCAAAATTAAGATTGTTTAATATTGAATACATTCTTGTATGTAACTGAATACTGTGCAGGAGGGAGGAGCCGAAAAACATTACCCATTTTCACTACCCATTTTCTGTCTTATTTCAGCGATCTGATTAAAGGAACACAAAAAAAAGAGAAGAGCATGTAAGAAGCAAGGCATCAACCTAAGTATAGATTTTCGAGACCTGACAAAAAAGCAGGGTTTTTTTTCTTTACTTTTTTATGTTAATTTGATGCAGAAAAAAACATCAACTTAAAACCACCTACAAAACTTCAAGGTAAGAACTTATGTCAGTTTCTGCTTGGATGTAATTTCTAATCAGTATTAGTTAATGTGTCTTTAAATAAAAGCTTGTACGCTTACTTTTGGCATGTGTATATGTAAAACAAAAATAAAACAAAATAATCACATGTAAAATAATTTGTACATGTTATTGTGAGAAACTTTTCTGATAACTTTGGGAATAGCTGGAAGTTTAATGTTCATGTTTGTGTTGTTGTGGATAATTATCATAATTATTCGCCGGGGGAGTTCTCCTTGTTTATTCTGGTGAATGTGTACATTCCTCCTGAGGTTTGTGTGAGCACTGTACTAGAAATGTTGCCGTCCTGATCACAGAGCAACGTTATCCGGACTCTTTCATCATCATTCTCTGTGATTTTAATAAAGCTAATCTCACCCCGCGAACTGCCTAAATACAGACAGCACATCACATGCCCCACCAGGGATAGCAATATACTGGACCATTGCTACACTGTGTTAAAGAATGCATTCCACTCTGTCCCCTGTGCAGCTCTGGGACTCTCTTATCACTGTTTGGTTCAACTACCAGCCTACAAGCAGAAACAACGACAAACCTTGGTTCAGTGCAAAACTCAAACAGCTTCGTCAGGACGCCTACAGAAGAGGGGACAAAGTCTTGTACAAACAGGCCAAATACACACTAAATAGGGAGATAGGAGTGGCACAGCAAAACTACTCTGAAAAACTGAAAAAACATATTTCAAGTAATGACTCTACATCAGTGTGAAAAGGCCTGAAAACCATCACCAGTTACAAGACCCCAACCCCCAACACTGAGGCCAATCAACACCTCTCTGAAGACCTGAACGAGTTCTACTGCAGGTTTGAAAAACAAAAGCCTGGTCTGACACCTCACACTCACTCCGACCATCTCACAGCACGGCCATCTCCAACCATCTCTGACCATCTCACAGCATGGCCATCTCCAACCATCTCCGACCATCTTACAACATGGCCATCAACACCCTCCCCGTAGTGTTCCTGTACTCAAGATCTGTGAAGATGATGTACGCAAAGTCTTCAGCAAAGAGAAGACAAGGAAAGCCAAAGGCCCAGACGGCGTCTCTCCAGCCAGCCTCAAAGCCTGTGCTGTCCAGCTATCATACATTTTCACATTGATCTTCAACAGATCACTGGAGCTGTGTGAAGACCCTTTCTGCTTCAAACACTCCAGCATCATCCCTGTACCTTAAGAAACCAAAAATCACAGGACTAAATGACTACAGACCTGTTGCTTTAACATCTGTGGTCATGATGTCATTTGAGAGGTTGGTGTTGGCCTACTTGAAGGACATCACTGGACCCTTGCTGGACCCCCTGCATTTTGCTTACCGAGCAAACAGGTCTGTGAATGATGCAATCAACATGGGACTGCACTACATCCTCCAACATCTGGACAAACCAGGGACTTATGCAAGGATCCTGTTTGTGGACTTCAGCTCTGCTTTCAACACCATCATCCCAGATACCCTCCTGGATAAACTGACACAGCTCTCTGTACCCACCTCCATCTGTCAGTCGATAACCAGCTTCCTGACAGACAGGCAGCAGCTAGCAAAGCTGGGGAAACTCACATCCAACACCCACACCATCAGCACTGGAGCTCTAAACACCCCTCTGTCAAGCTCCTGAAGTTCGCAGATTACACTGCAGTCATCGGTCTGATCCAGGATGGAGATGAGTCTGCATACAGACAAGAGGTTGAGCAGCTGGCTGTCTGGTGCAGTCACAACAACCTGGAGCCGAACACGTTAAAAACTGTAGAGATGATAGTAGACTTTAGGAGACTTTAGTAGTCAATATCCTAATGGTTCACATATCTGAACTTTAAGAAATTCTTTATTTTATGTTTTAACTTTAGATGGTATGAAACCATTCCAGGAGATATTTTCGTATACAGAAATCCATACTGTACACATCAAGAACCTGCTGCCACCTTCACTTGACCCCATGCAGTTTGCGTATCGTCCAAAATGCTCCACAGATGATGCCATCAGCACAACCCTCCATCTGGCCCTCACACACCTGGACAATAAAGATATTTACCTACGAATACTGTTCATTGACTTCAGTTCAGCATTCAGTATGATCATTCCTCAGCACCTGATTGAGAAACTGAGTCTGCTAGGCATCAACACCTCCCTCTGCAATTGGATTGCAGTGCCCACTGCTGTTCGCTCTGCTGACTCATGACTGTGTAGCAATGCACTGCTCTAATCATATCATCAAGATGACACGACCGTGGTGGGTCTCATCAGCAAAAACGACGAGTCAGCATATAGAGAGGAGGTGCAACAACTAGCAGCCTGGTGTAGGGTCAATAACCTGTCTCTGAACATTGACAAGACTAAAGAGATGGTTGTTGACTTCAGGAGAGCAAAGAGTGACCATTCTCCACTGAACATCGATGGGTCCATCATGGAAAGCACCAAATTCCTTGGTACTCACCTGGTGGAGGACCTCACCTGGTCACTCAACACCAGCTCCATCACCAGGAAAGCCCAGCAGCGTCTCTACTTCCTGCGAAGGCTGAGGAAGGCTCATCTTCCACCTCCCATCCTGACCACTTTCTACAGAGGGACCATTGAGAGCGTCCTGAGCAGCTGCATCACTGCCTGGTTTGGGAACTGCACCGTCTCAGACCCCAAGTCCCTTCAGCGTATAGTGAGGAAAGCTGAGAAGATCATCGGAGTCTCTCTCCCCTCTATTACAGACATTTACTCCACACGCTGCATCCGCAAAGCAGACAGCATTGTGGATGATCCCACACACCCCTCACACACACTCTTACACAATCCACACACCCCTCAAACACACTCTTCACCCTTCTGCCATCCGGAAAGAGGTGCCGAAGCATTCGGACCCGCACAAGCAGACTGTTAAACAGTTTCTTCCCTCAGGCGATCAGGTATCTCAACAGAGAACTGAGCTGAACTGGACACACACACACACACACGTACAACCAAGATCTGATCTCAGAGGAGAACTGAACTGTGCTGGACACGGACACACACACACATACATAACACACACGCACAAAAAAAAAAAAGAACTGAACTGTGCTGGACATAGTCAGACACACACACACACTAAATTGTCCTGTTTGCATGCACATGCCACTTTACTTTTATATATATTTATATTAATCCAGTTTACACGTGTCACTTTAATATCTACACTCACTGTGTACACTGTTCTTTGCACATTGTCTTGTTCATTGCACAAAGTCGGCCTATATGTTGTTTGTCTGCACTGTCTTGTCTTGTCTTGTCTTGTCTTGTCTTCCTGTGCACTTCTGTTGTATGTCTAGTTCTTAAAGACGGCACCTTAAGTATAGTTTAATTTTTTAGTTTAATTTTAATTTTTAAATTATAGTTTAATTTTTTTTTTATCTCTATGTTATAGCTCTATGTTTGTCTGCGTCACTGTACTCTGTCTGTGTTCTGTGTAGCACCTCTGGTCTGGGAGGAACGTTGTTTCACTTCACTGTGTACTGCATCTGCTATATATGGTTGAAGTGACAATAAAGCTTCTTTGACTTTGACTTTGACTAATGGAGATAATTAACTATGTAAAAAGAGATTACCGTTTGCAGCTCAGGGACAGCATAGCTGACCAGAGTTAAAAAAAAAAAAGAAGTCATTTTTGGTCCAGTTCTGTATTTTGTTAGGGGTGAAAGGGTTAGATGTTTAAAAAAAAAGAAAAAAGAAGCTCTCCTTCCCCCTTAAATATTTTCTTAGAAACAGACACTGAGTAAGGGATCTTAGTGTCTTTGGGGAAGTGGAAATTGTCACGTGAAAGGAAAAGAAAAGTGTATGTGTCGGCTGTGGGTTGCTGGATGAGAATTCTTATTCGATGCTAGTTTACTTTATGTTTAAATTAAATGCAGAACCTGGCTAGCACATTAATTTAAAGGGAATTATGCTGAAAATTATTATGGTATAATTATTTATACAACATATGACATTCTTTGTTTTTGCAGCATGATGGCCTCCTCTAACAACACTTTCATCCTCCTTCCTCATACTGAAGCCTCCAGCAAAAATAGCAAAACCACAGTGGACATTGATGCTATTATGGACAACATCACTATTGTCTTTTACACAGTTACTGTTCTTTTTGGCATCACTGGAAATGCTGTGGTCATCTGGATGTCCGGATTCCGTCTAAAAGGCAGCGTGACCAATGTTTGGCTGGCCAACTTGGCTGTAGCAGACCTGATTTTCTGCCTCACTCGTGTCACTTCCTTGATTAAGAAACTCTTCTATGATTATTGGCCCTTTGGTGTGTTCCTCTGCAAGTTCAATGGATTCTTCAAGTACACCAATATGTTCTGCAGTGTTTTCATCCTGGCCGTCATTAGTCTGGACCGGGCGGTTTGTGTTTGGCAGCCAGTGTTCAGCAGGCAGCAGAGAACTCTATGTGCAGCTAGACTCATCAGTGTTGGGGTTTGGATGGTGGCAGTGATCTTCAGTGCACCGTATTTTGTCTACCGACAAGTATACACAGGCAAGAACAACTTCAGCAAGTGTGGCTTGGAGGTAAAAAAAAAAAAACCTTCTTTTTTATTTACTGACAAGCAAACAATAGACTGTAAAAGTGCATCATTTTTTGTTTTTGTTCTGTGGTGTATAACATTTCAATCTAAGAAAACTACCCATTTTACTGAATTCCACAGGTGCCGGAATCACATGAAGGTGACAACAGAGCTAAGCTGGCTTTGTACAGCATTCGCTTCTTATGTGGATTTTTGTTGCCTTTCCTCGTCATCCTGATCTGCTATGTTCTAGCTGGTTTAGGGATACGGAGAACACGAATCCTGCAGAAATCACGGCCTCTTCGAATTCTTGCTGGTTTGGTCTGTGCATTCTTCCTGTGCTGGGGGCCTTATCACTTTCTCCTTTTGGCCAAAATGGTGGATAGCAAGAGCCAAGCGGTGAAAGTGGGACTGCCCATTGCTAAAGGTATAGCTTATTTCAACAGCTGTGTTAACCCAATTCTGTACTTCTGTATGGGGCTGGACAAGAGGCTGCGCTTTAAACAAACCCTGTCTCGGGTCTACGCTAGAGCTCTAGCTGAAGACTTCGAAGGGCAGACCTCACAGTCTAAAGACACAGGTTCAGGAACTGTGGATGACGGTCGAGCTGAAATTCAAGAGCCAAAGTAACAGGGAAGTACATGTCTAGGCAAATAGTCAGTCTATGAAAGAAGACAAAAAGCAGTTGAACTGTAATTCTATGAGTTCCAGTATATCATGCAGTGAGCCATTGACGTAAGTCTGTCTTCAGAATGTCAACAGGCTAATTTAAAATACATTGATATTAAGGTTTCCTCAACTAACATTACTAGCTGCATGAATTAATATTAATAAATATTAACCACACAGCTAAAACAAAGCATGTTTTATTAACAGATATTTATCATAGAGTTTAAATCTTATCTACATATAACTGAACTGAGTAATATTTATCCAGCCCGCAAAGTCTGCAGTAAGCCATTACTGATTTTACGAGTTTCACTAATTTATCAGTCGAATTTAAAATACATTTATATTAAATGTTAGGTTTTCAGAACTAGCATTAATTACTGCATTAACTCCTATTGTGAAATGTGAAACAGACAGGTGAAGTTAGAAAGCTAGAAAATATATATATATATCTATCTGGCACCAAGATGTTAGCAGCAGATCCTTTAGGTCTTCTAAGTTGAGGTGGGGCCTTCATGGGACTTAAAGGATAATTACAGTACTTAAAGGATACTTTTGATAGATACTGACCACTGCAGACCAGGAACACCCCACAAGAGCTGCAGTTTTGGAGATGCTCTGATCCAATGGTCTAGCCATCACAGTTTGGAGCATCAAACTCGCTCAAATCCTTACACTCGGCCATTTTTCCTGCTTCTAACATCAACTTGTTGACTTGCTGCCTAATATATCCCACCCACTAACAGGTGCCATGATGAGGAGATACTCATCATTCACTTCAATAGTCTTATTCACTTCACCAGTCACTGCTCATAATGTTATACCTGATTGGTGTATATATAAATTTAAAAATCACCTGGTATATTTTTTATTAGTTTTTAGCTATTCAGTGAGTTTGTGCTCATTTTTTTGTACATGGCTTCCAGGAGTGGAACCCAATGTGGTCTTCTGCTGTTGTAGCCCAATTCGCTTCCCAGTTCTTCATGTTTTGTGTATACTGAGATGCTTTTCTGTTCATCACAGCTGTAATGAATAAATATTTGAGGTATTATATCCTCCCAGGCAATACAGACTGATTTGGCCAGTTTCTCTGACCATTCTGATCAACTGAGGTTTCAGTAAGCTGTTTCGAAACTGGATTAATTGCATGTACAGATATGATCTACACATTATTGTTGTATTGCTATGATATTTATTGTTATGTCTTGACTAGCAAAATAAAGCAGATACAAGTAAGTTGTTCTTGTGGTGAAGGATCTATGTCAACCTTGAAGTTGGGAAGGTTTAGGGAACACACTTCACATGGGACTTGACCCTTGTTTCATCAAATGTTTCACACTGTATATTAATCCTCTGATCTAATTCAGTGAAGATACAGTATCTTGCATTGTCACTTACATTGCGTTATCATTTGAAATGACGTAAGAACAGCAGTGTCTCTTCTTTTCTTTATTTTTTTCTTTCTATAGGGGGTATTTGGGGTATATTGCCATATGGCAACCCTGTACAATGGAAGCAGACGTACCACTGCTGAAGCACATTGTATTTGGTTTATTTAACTCCTAACCATCTTTTTAATTCTTGTTAAATAATGTTTAAACTGGTCTACTTTCTTTTAGAATCTGTTCCTCCATCTTAATGGGATATATTTGAATTAGTGGTAGGAACTTATATGTCATAGTAAGTTCTCGTTCCCATTAGTTTGTGGAAACAGTATACACAGTGTTTCTTCCTGCAGCTGAGACAGTGTTAGGTGAAATTATATAACCACTGGAAAATGTCATTTATTGTTTGTTAGCATTATATTTATTGTTGATTTAGTATCTATGCTTATTTTATCTGACAGTAACAATTGAACATTGAGGGTGTTGTTACAATAATGAACATTATCACATTTTAGCTTCTTATAGATCTCCAAGCACTGTACCATTTCATTTGTTAGAATTTCCAGAAAATGACACCACCTGAATTGATGATATATCACCTTTGATACTGATTTTTAAAGACGTTCTTAAAACGGCAATTCTACAGTGGACACACAATATTGCGTTCTGTTTCAGTTCCAACCCCAACAGGAAATAAGAAGATCATTTGAAAGTTTAATGGGCATGTGGGAAAAGTTGAGCGTAACAGAAAGCTATGTGCATATTAATGAATGTTAACAATGTTAGATTTGAGCCAACCAGATTTAAAAGTGGACAGATCTTAATGCATTTGTCTTAAGATCTGTTTATCAGTTAGACAGACAGTCAGATAATAGAAGACCAAGTTAAAATGGGACTAAACCTCTGGGCTACTGATCAGAAGGATGTGAGATCAAGCCCAGGCACTGCCAAGCTTCCACTGTACCGTAGACATATGGTCCTGTCACAGCACTGAAATTCTATTTAGAGAAAGTTCAGTGTTAAATATTAAAGTGTAGTATGTCTCTTTAGCTTTAGGAGGAGGCTTTAGGATTTCTCTGTGTTTCCATGTTCTGAAATTTCTACCTCAATATCACCTGGAAAGAAAGAAAAAAAGGACTCATTTTAATGTTTTATCAAACTATCCAATTTGTACCAGGAAATTGTGCCAATTTACTTTATTATTCTGTAAAGCTGCTATGTGACAATTTTCATTATAAAAGCATTATACAAATATAATTGAATTAATCCTAAATCCATTTTTCAAGGAAGCAAACTGGAAATTTAGACTTAGAATGGAAATACTGGGATAATGCTGCCCGGGTCCTGTTTCAGAGGCATTCACTTCCATGACGAAGGGTTTTAGTGGTGCTCTGTTGGATGGCTTTGTGAGATGGTGGATGCTGTTTGGGACCATTACTAAGCCATGAAGTGAAAATGGTGAACTGAAGACTGAACTGAAACTTCAAATGAACCACTGACTGAAATAGAAATACTTCCAAGTCTATGACTCTGGAGAGCCTTCACCACTTCTTGACCACAGAAACCTTGTTTTGTTCCCTGAGGTTGATGATGTAACCCAGAAATGAGATCTTGGAGACATTCACAGTTTCCGCCCCTTAACACAGAGAGCGATAGATAGATAGATAGATAGATAGATAGATAGATAGATAGATAGATAGATAGATAGATAGATAGATAGATAGAAATACAGACAGACAGACATAGATAGATAGATAGATAGATAGATAGATAGATAGATAGATAGATAGATAGATAGATAGATAGATAGATAGATAGATAGATATACAGACAGACATAGATAGAAACACAGATAGACAGGCAGACAGACAAAGATAGATAGATAGATAGATAGATAGATAGATAGATAGATAGATAGATAGATAGATAGATAGATAGATAGATAGATAGATAGACAGAGAGATAGATAGATAGATAGATAGATAGATAGATAGATAGATAGATAGATAGATAGATAGATAGATAGATAGATAGATAGACAGGCAGACATAGATAGATAGATAGATAGATAGATAGATAGATAGATAGATAGATAGA